>NW_017617232.1:1802500-1867500 GCF_001879475.1 Ipomoea nil | reverse complement strand
ATAATTAGAGTCCGATAGGTTGCTAATGATACCACCCGCCGGAAAGACAAGAATAGAATAGAATAATAAAATAGCAGTAGAATGATGAGAATTAATATAAAACTAGAAAAAATATATATGACTAGTCTTATCCATAACGTTCAATGAAAAGACTATATTTATAGGCTTATTATGATAACAACTAAATATGAAAATATAGTAAAAAAAAACTCTAACAAATTAAATTTTATCTCATAAAAATGTAATTTCTAACAAGAAGAGATATTGTGTGGTTAAAATATAAATAACAAATTTCATTTACTTAGGCGTGTATTCTGCAAAAGTTCTACTATATGAACTCCCAATAAATCTTACTGATAAGCAATCCTCTTCCGATCCTTTTAACCAAATTAAACATATATGCGTGTTTTATTTGGAGCTAGCTAGGCCGCTATATAGATCTTCATCTGCTCTTTCTTTATATGGATATTTAATTCACTCTTGTATTTGCATCATTCTTGTCAATTTATTAATTAATAATATTTGCATTCGTGAGTCGTGACGAATGAAATTTTAACATTCACTCTTAATCATTCCGTATCAATTAATATCTGATTTAATCTCTCGACTATTTCACCGCTTTAGTCCTTAATTTCCAAACTTGCTAAATTTCATCTCAACTATATAATTTTTACTTAAAATAGTCATTTGTTCAAATCAAAATAGTCCTGATTAAAATCATTTTGGTTAATAATTACATAATTGGGGATGAAATTAAGCAAATTTAAAAGTAGAGTACCAAAAAGTGGTAAAATTCATAGCAGTACTATATTGTTTAGTCCTTGTACCTAAAATTTGTAGGTTCGGACAATACTTAATACCGTTCATTTATTTATTCTGTTAAGTCCGTTTATTTATTATGTTAAGTTTGTGAGGTGACATATAATAATGATTTAATGGTAATAATAAGCATTAGATATTGGGATTTGAACCCTTAATCGTGTGGATAATAAGGGCAATTCTTTACCCTTATTAATTGACATTCAGAGGCGCTTAGTTACCACTCACATGTAGTTTACCAAGTAAATGCATGATTCAATATTAGATGTTGCAACCCTGTATTTGTTAGATTGCCCTAGCTAGTTTTAATTAAAAATAATAATTTAATGTGTTAAATAAACTGTCAATTAGTATATTGTAAAAGAATATCTAACACAAAAAAAAAAAAAAATTGCCATTAAATAATAATAATCAAATTATTATATTCCATCTCACAAAATCTGACATGGCAATGTCATTGTTACTGGATAGATTTAACGAAAAAAGTATACAGTGTTAAATATTGTCCTCGATTGTTATGAATCTTAATGTTTAAGGATTAAATTGAACAAATTTTAGGTACAAGAACTAAATTGAACAAAACACTATAATACATGGATCTGACAAGTAGTTTGACCCTAGCTAGGTTGCATAGATACATTGGTATGATCTTAAAGGGGAACAAAATTGTAGTTTTAGTTCTTGAGTTATAATGCAAAGTGTAGTTTTCATTCCTAATTAATATGGTGTTGTAATAGTACCATTCATTAGTCACCGCATTTAGTCTTTTTGTTGGGTGCGGTTATTTTGGTGCAGTGAAAAAATTCACATATGTTTGACGTAAGTTATAAATATTGAAGGTAATTCATTAACTTTTGAATATTGCATTTCTTTTTTAACTATTAACCATTCTAATTCTCATATTGCAAATACTCTAAACCCTAATGAATGCTCTCTTCTCTATTCAAAATCTATTGAATCATCAACGAACATCATCTCCAATGTGTAATAGGAATTTACTAGGTGTTGTCGAGGTTTTAATCCAAGAAATTCATTTTGAAAATATGATTTTGTCATTTAATTTATATATTAGTGTTATTTAGGTTTCATTTCCAAATAACTTCGTCTATTAGAACAAGAACTAAATATGTCACATTGGTGATTAATTAATAAGGCATACTATTACAGTTTCATGTTAATTAGAGATGAAAAAATATTAAACTCATTGTGGTTATCTACAGATAATTTTTACATAAAAGATTATACATAACATACATATCTAGCTTCTTCTTTTTTTCTTGTCTAAAGAGTTTCTAGGAATGCTTTTTAGTACATTCAGAAAAGCATAGTCGATGCAATAGCCTTTGAGGTTTGAGAAAAAGAAACTAATTTTGAAAACAAATAATTTTATAAACTAACATATTTAGTATGTGCAAATTATCGATCGTCACAGCTGTGTGGCACAGTCCAAAACGACGTCGTTAAATATTATGAGTAAGAATAATGTACATCATGTGTTAGAATAATGAAACTTCTGATGAAATATAATGCATATTATGTTTTAGAATAATGTACATTATGAGTTATAAAAATATATATTGCAGCAAGTCGCGTAAAAAAATACACAAATGACGTTTTTTTGGACTACTGTGCGGACCACAGTCTACGCAATAACTATTGATTTAGTCCAAGACGGTAACAGTTATATATATATATATATATATATATTACGTAGTACTAATGTAATAATGTGACTATATGAGTCAAAGCAACACTGTTGCATTAGTTGTACTTTGCATGAAGTATCTCTTTTATCTTATGGGACCTAAATAATGATGCCTTGGCTCATTAGCAAGTAGCATTCACTTTATTTCAAATGGATTCTTGCTTATGGCTAAGGGTAACCAGTAACTACCAAATCACTGCATCATGACATCATGCTCTACTGTTCTAGTACTCTCTCATTGTATTTCAAACATATTCATATCAAATTCTATCATATATAATGATTTCAACATTATTATTATTCATAAAATATGCAGATCATTGATATAACATAACAAATGAATTTAATTTAAGTAACATATCTAATAATAACTGACTTTGATTTGTGAGAAACGTTCTTTAATTTAAAACTGATGATTATTTATAAGTCAATGACTATGATGAATTCTCAATTTTCTTTGGATCTTTTTATTTGATTCATTTCCTAGTCTCCTATATCTATGTGATTAGAATTTAGAGCCAAATTTTGAGTGTAATATAATATGAAAAACTGGTCACAAGAACCGAACAAAACTTTTGGGTGAGCTGCCGTCTGATTATTAGGGCGGCATGCATGTAAAGCAGAGTGAGTACACTTGCTTTTAACGTTTAGAATGTTGTTTGGTGTAAGCAAACAAAAACGTACGTACTAAATCATGCAAAGTATGGAAAGGAAAAGTGAGTATAAAGCCATTCACCGATCGTCTTCATCATTACCTGTAAAGTACGTACAATCTATCTAGTAACTTTGGAACATCTCATCTCATCTCTTCTCTTCGATCTTAAGCCTTTTCCCATTTCCAAGGCTAGCTTCACTTATAGCTTCTTGCTTTCATAATATTCCAACCATCTTTTCTAGTTTTTCATCATTCATCGCCTTTTTTTTTTTAAGATTTATATTATCTTGTTATATGCCATTTTTATAGAATTTCCTATGGCATCTCACAATTGGGATAATATAAAATTCAAACCCGAATCGATTATTATGTTGGACGGGAGCTCAGAGAGCCGATTACAGAATCCTGTCATCGAAACGTGGTGTGACTGCTACACATGTATAAGGAAATAAAGTTACATCTTCGCTACTAGATATAACTTTTGGCGTGACAGTAAGCGCTTGATATGATGATTGGTATCAGAGTATGTCAGCAGGTGCTAAGATGGAGATTGTTGGGCATGGCATGACTGCTATACAAGTATATATAATAAAATAATTAAAGTTACGACTTTGCTACTATTTATAGCTTTTGAGGGGTGTTATTGATTACATTAACTAGGTGAAGTACAAATTTGTACTCACTTTGCTTGGGTTATAGAGTGTTCTAATAAAGTCTTAAAAGCCAAATTCCTCTTAATTAAGCTTGTGGACTGCAATATTTATAGAGTTGAGCAAGGAACACATGTCGGAGATTTATTGACAAGACTGGTGTGATATATGGATATTAGTGGGTGACTCTGGTTGTACTTGATACGTGTTAGACAATGATATGATCTTCAAGACAATAATAATTGATACAAATACAATGCTTGGACAATTGAAAGGCAACCCTTACCCTTAGGTTGACTTACTAGTCTAGGAGGTCAGAAAAATTTTAGACCGTCCGCTTATTATATTCTCCATATAAGCCATCATATTGTTTTTTTTTTTTTTTTTTTTTTTTTAAACTTACTATGCTGGTATCCATGGATATGAAGTAATTATTTGTTTATCCTTTTTCACAAAGCGAGTAGTATATTATTGATGCTTAAGTATAATTGTTTGTTTTGGGAGTATGCATCTTGGTACTGCAAGAGGTTTTTTACTTAAAATTGGCAGTGGGACAATTTGTGTTGACTAAGATGCTAAGAGGAAGAATACTTCCGTTTGAAGATTGATGGATTGAATATTGTATTGTCGCAAGTAAACAAAATGCTTTAGTCATTAAAGAAAAAGCGCCGCTAAGTTTTTTTTTTTTTTTTTTTTCCCAGCTTTTAAGGCTAAGGCTTCAACAATTACGTAACATGCCCTCTAATTTGATCTACACTAGGCGGGAATTATATATGTAGAGACCAATTATCAAATGAGTTCTCCTATTCTTATGAATTTGTGTGGACAAATCATATCTATTGATCTTTGAATAGTAGATGACTAAAATTTTATGTGTTTTTTTATTTAAATTCATTTTTTTAATTAATTAGGGGTTGTTTGATAATTTTGGTGTGCATTTAAACTTTATTTAATATTATTTTAAAATAATATGCATGATTTTAGGAATTTATTTTGGGAGTAACGTACAATTTATCCATTGATCTTTGATTTATGGATGACTAGGACTTATGTGAATTTTTTTAATTGCAAGGATTTTTTTTTTTTGATGGCACAATACAAGAAATATGTGGTTCTTCCATGTGCAATAGTGTGTACTTCTTTGTGCAATTACGTACACTATTGTGTTCAACAGTGTAGACTTCTCTGTGTAACTATGTACACTACTGTGTGCAACAATGTATACTCATACGTTCAACGGTACACACTGTTGTATGTGATATTATATTGTACTCCCTCTGTCCCATTTTGCCTGTCCTATTTACTATTCATTGGTCAATCCAACTCTTTCTTCATTGCTTATTTTCTTTAGTAATTTTTAATTAATTTTTAATTTGATTTTTTATGTTTAATAGTACTTTTAATGTAGTTTCTAAGTATATAAATTTTATATACTAAAAATAAACTTAATATTATGAAAAATTGAAGTAAAAATAGGTTCAGTCAAGCCTCGTTAACCGAACCAGACAAATAAAATGGGACGGAAGGAGTACAATTTTCATGTGCAACTGTTAACGTTGCTGTGTGTAGCAAAGTACACTTGTGTGTGCAACAACGCACAATTCTTTGTGCAACAATGTAAAATTATATAAACAAGCTTTTTTAAAATGATAATGAAGCAAACAATAGTCAAGGACCAAATCGATAATTTACTATAGTTAAATAACCATTTCGATAATTAACTCATATTTTTTTTTTATAAAAATTGAGGCTTATGCCTCGCCTCAATACTATAAAATGCCTCAATGCGTGCCTCGACCTTTGTAAATCTTGCAAGGTTTAAAAAGGCACGTCTCAGAGTGAAGCTTAGAGGTAAGGTGCTTAGGCATACGCCTCATATGTGCATCAATACGTGATTGAGGCGCTTTAATAGACATATTATGGCTTTGCCCATAAATTTATATAGACAACACTTTGAGCTCCTTTTGCCGTAATTTCATCAGTGTTTTTAGTTATTGATAAGTGCATATTTTTGTTTATATTTATAACCCATATGTACTTTATACTTAGCTTTATTTTACTTATTAATTAAGTGTTATAATGGTGTTCAAAATGATCTTTATTTTGTTCATGATCAATTAGGCATAATTCATCATCTTTGAGTAGAAGTGAAGAATTTTAGAGCATTTTGGATGCGTTTGGAGTCAATGTGAGCCAAATATGAAGCTATGCAGTACTTCCAAGGGAGACAAAGAGTAGTGTTTTGAATGTTCTTGGTCATTTAGATAAATTAAGGCAAAAGTTGAGCAAAAGATCATGGCGTTGCAATTATCCCACAGCATGCCAACGTCTTAGTATTTGGACCATATATTGTCCTAAGAATGTCTCAATGATTCTTGCGCCATTGGAAAGAAAACTCGAAGGGCTATAACTTTCCTGAAGATCATAAATTCTAAATCCGAAGTTTTGAAGGTCAAATTAAAGACGCGGTCAAGTGCACAGACGTGCCTAAGGCCGTGCCATCGAGGTAGTAAGCATCAATTTTTGGGCTGATTTTGGCACGGCCAGTGGCACAACCGTGCCTATGGCTGTGCCACTCTGCTCTGTTAGTATTTAAGTGCGATTTATCCCTTTTTACTTGGTTCCGACTCATGATTGAGCCCTAGCTATTTTCTACTCATTTCTTTCATTTTTAGGGTTAGATTAGACTTAGATATGTTCCTTTACACTTTTGAAGCTTGTAATTTTGGATTTGAAGGGATTCCATCATTTTCACTTCCATTTAATAGATAACTTCTATTTTCTTTCTATCTCTTTCTTTTATATTATTTATGTTTTGTTCTTGTATTTTTATGATGTTTATGTTTAATATGTGTGAGTAGTTAGCTTATGGGCTTGAACTAGGATTGTATTGTCTATCTTGATGCTTTATTTGTGATTATTGCATAAGAGAAGAGCTCTAACCTAGGGTTCATATGTTTGTGAAAGCTTTGTACGTGTTTGAATCATTGTTATGATAGATGTGCACATTCATTAGCATGTTTTTGGAGGATTCGTGGCCTCAATGAGAGTTGGTCAATATTTCAAGCCACTCCTTGCATAAATCCAATTTCTTCCTATAAAAATAGGTGAAATTGGGGGCTTTTATGTTTTTTTGTGCTTGAAGAACTTGGAGTGGATGCATCATGTAAGTGAGACAATTTCTTGTTCTAACCCTTGTTTATTGATCACGAGACTTGACTTTTAGACTAGGATTTCTACCTGCATTATCCCCTCTATCTCTTGGTTGTGTGATTTTCCCCCACTCCTTGCATATTACGTGCCATACTCCCAAATATGATCACCTATAAATTATGATATTTGTGTGCTATGGTTCTTGCATAAGCATTCATGGCTGCCTTTGAAAGAGTATAGAGTCCTATCAGTCCATCCTTTATCTTTTAAGCAATCATTTTTGTAGTCCTCCAAGTATTGATTCACCACTTCCTCAAGCTTTTCATGGGGCTTTCAACATTGCTTAATATTTATTTGGCCCGCTCATTACGCATATTCTAAAATATGAAAGAAATATCCCAAAGCTGGTGAACAACTACTATAGATGCTCCTTGCAGTGGAAGATATATTATGACAATTCTTTTTTATGTTTTAGGTAAAAATTTAAGTGGCTAGTTAATAACACTTTTAGTTCAATTTGTATATTATGGACTATGATCTACGTTATAAGGTGGACCTTTAATATACATGTTCATCTTTAAGATACTGAAGGCTCATTTTTAGTACACTATATGTTTACTTTTTGACCGTTCATTATTTTTGGTGTATTACAAATACGTTTTTAGTATACTACATAAAAATTAATCTTCAATATACTACTAATGAACATTTATTAGTAATTCACCATATAATGTGGACCATGACCCACACTAAAATTTCCCATTTTCGACTTTCAACTATAATGTGTAGGGTTCCAAAAATAATAATAGCATGTTTAACACGGATCGGAGTAATTTACTTTAGTATATATACAAATATAAAATAAAAATATACTATTTAATATTTTTTTGTCAAAACAATATATAAAATATACAACATAGAAAAATAGAATACAAAATTTTACTTTAAAAAGTGATATTTTTCTTGCAAATTTAGATGTCCACGAAATGAGCGGGCCACTTGAGTTTAGAAACATTGAGTTTAGAAACATCCATTGAGTTTAGAAACATAATTACAATGTTTAAAACAATCGATAAAATGTAGAAAAAAATGCCAAATAGACCACTAAATTTTTACACATTTATGCAATTGAACCATTAAACAAAAAAGTGTGTAAATATAATATAATATAATATAATATAACATATATATATATATATATATATATATATATATATATATATATATATATAGGAAGGTTCAAGTGCGGCAGTGCGCTTAGGTGCGGCGGTGCGGTTAAATGTAGGCCATTAGATTAGATAAATTCAACGAATCACATTCATCCAGGCTTTTCCGATATTTTCGCGCACGTTCTCACACTACGCGAACTGCAAGGTTAAAGTCGTCATTGGGCACCTGAATAGATCAAATCATAGTGTTGTGTGTTTTATGTTCGTTATTGGTGCATTATTAACCTTACTGTGGTGTATTTGAGGATTCGTGTTGGTGCCAAGTTTAGGTGCGCCCGCGCCTTCCCATGCGGTCAGTGCGGGTGCACTAATAGTTATACAAATATACACCATCCATGTTAGAAAATGCACACCAAAAAAACATGTCACAAATTAGATATGCATCACCAGAACACACCATTAGGTATGAATAAAAGCACCACACAGTGTTCAGAAATACACCATTGGGGTGGTGAGTTATATGATGTATTTTTTGAGTGTGTTGTGTGTTTTTTGGTGTATTTGTGCATTTCATTGTGGTGCTTTTTCCTAACACTATTGGTGTCTTTAGTTAACACTGTTGGTGTATTCTGACAAGCGGCCGATATAAATGACCACTACAATTACCATAACACCCCCCACTTATCAGGACGCGCTTAAATCTTTAAATCTTCAGAAATTAACCACTGCCGTTAGATTAAGCAAAATGGACGATGCTGATATAGCCGCACCGCCGCACCTAAAGCCACTGCCGCATTTGAGCGCTAATCTATATATATATATATATATATATATATATATATATATATATATATATATATATATATATATATATATATATATATATATATATATATATAAATAATTGGGATCTTGTACAACAACCTAGGATGTACATGAGGGAAAATTATCAACAGTTATGCGATGGACCCAAGTCCACCTTGTAAGGTGGACTTGGATCAAAATACACAATTTATAAATAATTAATTTGTAAAAAAAATTAAGTAGAATACCTTTGTTTGAAGCTTAAATTTGATGCAAATGGCATAAGAGAGAAAATTTTAATTTTGGTCCTATGACTATAGGGGCTTTGTTAATTTCAGCACCTGATTTTCAAAAGTGTCAATTTAGTACATTGACTATGCAACTTTTATCAATTTTTGTCACTCGGGTTAAATTGCCAGCCAAATTTCGCCGAAAAATTTTAGCAGTTAAAATAATGAGGGTGTTTTAGTCATTTCACATCTCTTTCATTCTTCTCCGGCGAATTTATCTTTTCCGGCGAATTCAAGGATGAAGTTATAGTCATTTCACATCTCTTTCCTTCTTCTCCGGCGAATTCATCTTTTCCGACGAAATGCTAAAACTGATGCCGGTGCTTATTTATTCTAAAACTTCTCTATATCAACATTATGCTAAAATTGATGTTGAATAAATACTTTTCTTTTTGAATAATGTTGAAAGCATCGCAGCGCACCTCAACATTGAATTCGTCGGAAAAGATAGATCGCCGAAGAAGAAGGAAAGAGATGTGAAATGATAAGTATATTCCAAACGTGCCATCCTTTATATAATAAAGTTATATAGTTTGGGAAATAAATTAATGTTACAATTAATGCCACAACATCTTTTATTATATAAAAAAAAAAAAAAACACACACACACACAACATTTAAAAAATAAAATAGCTATATATTATATAATCATATAAAAAATATACTTTTGAAAAATAAAATAGCTATATATTATATAATCATATAAAAAAATGTGTTCAATTAGAGTTTAAATTTACACATACAAAATTTGAAATTTGTTTTCCAAATGTAATTATCTTAGTTATTATTCGTATTGTGAAAATTATAATAGAGATGAAATACAATTAAGAATAAATCAATGTAATTATGTAAATTCTCTCTATAAGTTTATTTGAATATGCACATAATTAGAGATTATATTAACCATACAAAATTATAATTTTAATATTAATTTTAATTTTAATTGTAATTTTGTATTCTATAAAAATAATAAATACTTGACCAATGGAAGTTTAAAAATATTATTATATTAAATAATTTAAAATAGTTTAGTTTTTCTATTTTTTATTTATATTTATAATAACATAATAATTTTTTCCCGTGCATCGCGCGGATGAATTACTAGTTAATATATTATAGCGTAGTACTCCGTAATAAATATGATAGATAACATTTTAAATATAGTAAAATAGATTTTGGGCTTGGATTTTGCGACTCCACATACAACTCATAACGATTGGAATTGAGAATCCAGATTGATTACAATTTGTATAATCTGTAAGATTAAGGATGACTTTTTAAAAGCTACAATTGAGTTTCAATTCGTGGACCGCCAAGAATTTTTATAAACTTTAAGGTGGGAAATACAACATTTTCAATAAACAAATCAATTGTTATGCCGTGGAACCATGCTCACCTTACAAAGTGAACACAGTTCTATATTCATAATTACTAAATTCTATGTTCATAATTTTTAAACTTCATATTCACAATTATTAAACTCTATATTCAAAATTACAGAATTTTATGTTTATAATTACTAAACACTATGTTCATAATTATAAAACTCTATGTTCATAATTTTTTTACTTTATATTCACAATTATTTGAACTCTACATTCACAATTATAAAACTCTATGTTCATAATTATAGAACTCTACGTTGATAACTCTATATTCATAACTATAGAATTCTATATTCACAATTATTTACAGTTTTTAAACCGTGTTCACCTTGTAAGGTGTACACAGTTCCACAGCATAATTTGCCTAAACCAAATCAGCAAATTTATAGGCACACATTTCTCTGAGAAAATATCAAAAACACAAACCAGTATTTTATTAACCAAGTCGAAACGGGAAAAAAACACACACACACACGAGAACTTGCGTTTGAGACAAGTAATGTCAATAAAACGAAACAAAACGAAAGATACCATAGAAGTGGCTGGGATCACCCACTCAACAAAACATATTTTAGCCACAGAAAAAAGGACCAGCAATAGCACACACTATAAAAGCAACAGAGCAAGAAATTGGTTCATCCCGCCACTTTCCTTGTGTAACTTCTTCCGGGAAGAATATCCTGAGATTTCACAAGAAACGCATCAGGTTGTGCGTGCCATCCTCCAGCCTTCATAGGTTGAGGCACAGGTTTTGTGGCTACTCTTCTAGTAGACCCAATTGTCATGTTGGCTAGCTTTTCTGTTGCACCAGAGACTACACTAGGTTTTTCACTTGCACGTTGGTTGTCCCTTGCTAAAGCCCGGTTTTTCAGTTGTTGCTTTATCGAAGCCTTAACAGGTTTATCATTCTTCATCGCATCCTGGTACAACCAACAGACAGAAGGTTATCAGCTCTAGCTCTCGTGCTATAATCATTAGAGTGTAAAAGATGATTACAAATAGACAAACCTGTTGGTAGTTCATATCCAACCTTCTTTGCACACCTGTTATGCAGAAAAAATAATTGAATCAACGGGAAATATTTCTCATCCTCTGCTATGCATGAGAGCAGTTCATGTGAGAGCACAGTATAAATTATACGACAACGTTAAGGGCTTAGGCTATTCTTGAGAGTTTACGACTGTAGATTACTATAAAAAAATAAAATAAAATAAAATAAAATAAAAAAAGCATTTTAACATTACCCGCAGTATTCAAGGACACATGGGACTTGGCAGGAGAGAAGTTACTAGTGGGCTTTGGGTGGGAGAGAGCACCTGAGGACCACCTATTGCCTTTTGGTTCAAATGCCTTTGTTCCAGCAGAAGCAAATCCATTGTTATAGCGCCCTACTGTATTCATATAATCCCGAAACAGATATAAGAAAAAGATTAAAAGAGAACAGAAAAGGGTGGGGATCGTGGGGGGAGGTGTTTGGAGAAAGACAAACCAGATGGAGGTGTTCTACCGAGGACTTCTTTAGACCGTATAGATGGACGAACATAGATGCAACTCTGACACATAATACACAATCAGTTCCATCTACTGTTTGCACTAATACATAGTTCAATATTTTTTAAAAAAAATTCAAGAGAAAATTGACTGAATACTAGAAAAACATAGAAATACCTGGAAGAAAGGATGCTTAAGGACATCAACTGCAGCAGGTCGCTTGGAGGGATTCCATGAACAAAGTGACTGCAGGGGAGCATATGAACAAGAAAAGTTATAAGCAGATTGTCCCAATCCAGTCTATAACTACAAAAGCCAATCCAACCCAAGAGTCCACGGCCCAGACACAAAAGAAAATATAGAAGACAAATTGAGAGAAATGATGAAAAGTACTTGAAAATAGCACTTACTGTTATAAGATTAATTGCATCCTCACTAGCAGATGGTATCAGGGCAGAAAGATGTACACCAGCAATCTGCCATGAAAAACAGGATAAAGCCAATATGTCACTAAAGTAGGATTCACAGGTTAGGAAACATGCTAATGGAATGGGTTCATTCCAAGCACACGCTTTGGAAGGGTGAGGACAGGGGAAGAGATGGCAACTATCCCACCTGTGGAAACTGGTAACCAATCGCATTAGCAAGTTCCAGACCTTCTGACCATTCACTCATTGTTGGGGTGCCTATTACACTGCATATTTTGTAGATCTCATCTGCTTCACTGCATTCAAAAAGAATAATCCGTAAGCATTTCATGAAAAAAAAAATAATGAAAAAGAACATACGAGAGAAAGAGAGATTACTTTGAGCCAGGGAATAGAGGGCGAAGGGTAAACAACTCAGCCATTATTGCACCCATGGCCCACATATCTTTGAGCAAAAGACAAAAGTAAATTGCACATCAGAAAATAGAAAAGGATGAAAGAACACAAACTGATTCCAAAACAGTTATTCTCTATAATCTCATGCATACCAACAGCAGAACCATATGTTGGTGACTGGAGAAGAACTTCAGGAGCCCGATACCTGTAGTTTAAAATTTTAGCTATCAATTAAAACATAAAAGTAAATTAAATATTAAATATAATATAATAATAATAATAATAATAATAATAATAATAATAATAATAATAATAATAATAATAATAATAAAGATAAAAGATGGAGGTACTGCTTTGCACAAATTATAGAAGCAAATGCTTACCAGCGGGTTGAAACATATTCTGTATATGGAGGTTGAGAATTAATCTCACGGGCAAGGCCAAAATCAGCAATTTTAATGATCTCCTTTGTAACCAACAGGTTTTCTGTGCAACAATAGAAATTACATTAGCACAGCCAAACCACAATCAGAAGGCCTGCATTATCTCAGTATAGAAGTAATGCAACAATTCAGTATTATACAAGGCAGTTGTACGCAAAACTCATATAACAGAAGAACACTGCAATTTACTCATGTCACATGGAAATAGCAAACACAGCAGGAATTTAAAGGCTCTTTGAAATACTTTCCTATACTTCAAGAACACGTGTGAGGGTAAACCTGATACTGCTAACAGCTCATAGAAATACCAAATTAAGGCTGAAAAAGTTATGAAGTGTTCAGATTTCAAAGACAACTGCACAAAGATAGTTTGACAGTTGAATAATATAGATTTATCTCTTTTTGTTCCTTCAGACTCAAAACTTTTCTTTATGAAGGAAAACTTTGGACTCTGATTGTATGCAACAATTCACTCTAATGTCTCCATTGTTTAACTACTCCCTCGGTCCACATATATGTAACTGTCCTTACTAGTTTGGATACACCAACAAAAACTATCTACCAAGTCTAATATGGAATAATATTTATAGCTCATTACCAAAAAATCCTTTTGAATTGAAATTGAAATAAAAATAATATGGCATTTAACACATTTATGATGGGGAAAAATTGGAACTGTAGCTACTTATATGTTCTCCTAAATCCGTGTATCTTTTCCAAGAGGAAAATAATTGTGTACAGAGGGAGTATCAACAGGTAGACACACACTTAGTATATAAGAAAAACACTACCAGAAGTTTTCTGGTAACAGCAACATATAAATGCCACTTTTCTAAAAAAATAATAAAAAATAGAATGCTCCAATTTAAACCTGGCTTGAGATCACGATGAAAACATCCACGTTGATGCATGTCTGCAAGACCTTGAAATACTTGAAAACACCAATTTTTCACTTGAGTTTCCGAGAACAGCTTTCCTCTGTCTTTCATAAGCTGGTATAGATTATACTCCTAGAAGAAGTCAAATTAATGCCGCATAAGAGTCAATGACTGAAGAGATAAAACAGTGGTTAACAAAGAGCAGCACATACCATGTATTCAAACACAAAGAACAAGATGTCATTTTCTCTAATCACTTCCTTGAGCTTCACAATATTTGGATGGTTCATTCTCCTCAATGACTGCAAAATACAACTTATGTCATTTATTTTCAGATGGAAAGAAAAACTAAATAAAATCAAATAGGGAGCAAAAAGTTTACCCTGACTTCTCTCAAGTTTATACATTCTTCCCATGAATAATATTTCTTTTTCATTCTTTTGATTGCAACCTGTTTAAATGGTAATGTTAATGGAAATTTTAATTTATAATAAACATAACACAAAGCTCATTAAATAGGAATAGCCCTCACCACTTCACCAGTTTGCTTATTGATTGCTCGCCATACACTTCCAAATGTACCATTACCAACCTCCTTAATTATCTTATACCTGCACCAAGCCAGCAGCATTTGTATATTAAATCCAGCCAAAAAATAATAATAATAATAATAATAAATAATAAATAATAAATAATAATAATAATAATAATAAAGAATTACTCCATATAATAGAGAGACAGAAAAAATATTAATAAATAAATAACTTACCTATCCATTTTTATACTTAACCCGCACGGAGCACTCACTTATTTATTCAAGATGGAGAAAGAATGTAGACACTGTGAAGGTGTAAGTACTGTGCCTCTAGTTGACACTGAAAAAGAGGAACTACATATAAGCTACTAGCATGGCTGATTAGGTAAAATTCACCGTCAATTGTGTGTGGTCCCACACTTGATGGTAAAACCAGTAAGGATATGATGGACAGGTTCCACAGCCTTATTCATGAGATATACCACCATGACATCAAAGGAATAATAAGCTAGGTAGGGTAAGGTAAGAAAACAAGTGTTGATCATCTCGATATTCACCCAACTACTAGCCGGAGCAGAACGAAGTTGAATCAAACGGGGATTAGTTATTTAATTCTCAGCCCAGGACACTGTCCAAAGTGTTCTCTCAAACAGTATGGCAAGTTTGTCATATATAATAGACAGAGCTAATGTTCATTCCTTTTCAGATATGCTAGAAGAAGCTAATGTGATCCTTCAGTCAAGCGAATTGGTTAACTTGCACCAGGCACCTGTCTAGCGAAAATGCCAAGATGTGTATAAAAACTACCAACTCTAAGAAAGAGTGCAACAGTCAATCTAACTCTTCAATGATGTTCAGAAACATCATCCATTTGCTCACAGAATATAGCCCTGCAAAGGCAAGGGGAAAAGAGCTCAGATGTGAGTTTTTATATTTAAAATTACAAAAGAGTCAGATAAACAATTAAAGGTTGATGAGAAACACAGAAGAAATAAAAGGCAATACCTCATGTGAAGGGTTCCAAATGATCTCAAATGGGTGGTGTATCAGAAATCACTAGCAACACTGAAATTGCATGAGTTAACAGTATAGTCACAACTGACATCATAACAAGGTATGCAGTTTGTCAAATTGCATAAAAGATCCAATGTCTATTTTATAAAGAATTTGCAGTCGGCATCCTGAACTGATCATTCAAGAAAGGCTCCTCACTAAGTGCAATTGACAAAGGAAACGAGAAGAAAATCCACATGGATGAGAAACCGTTCATCAAGCACTTTTTGGAATGATAACACTTGATACAGATAGCAATCTGACCAAAGGCATATTTGCTCCATGTCCTAAGTGATATTAATCCCTTGGAATTGAAGTCTAACAAAACCTGCAATACCACAAGATAAAAGAGAAGCCCTGGCATTTTCAGATAAGCATTTAACAAAATTAAATTTAAATAAATCAAAATTATACAACAAAATCTTCTCCTGCCAAGGCAAACTAAATATCAGCTATTATTTTATTCTCATGCCTGTTTTAGCATGCAGAAGAATTAAAAGGGCCCTATATAACTTCAATAATTAGAAAAATCAGGATTCTCAGTAGCAAATTCAACCAAAATATCACAATCAATAGAACTAAACCAAGTTCACTTTATATACCACATCTATTATACAAAAAGTCACAATAAATAAAGCATGTATCTGATTCACACAGAAATGCAGAAGAATCAGGTTGTTAGTTATACATCACTGTAACAAAAAGCAATATCACACACTTCTGCTGAAAATACATTCTCCAAACATCAAGGGCTCAGATAACTCCAAAGATTAACCGCTAAAACATTCCAATAGACAACAAAAATCAAAGTTCTTCAATATGGAAAAGCCCATTCAAACAACGAATCGATGGATTCCCCAAACATTAGAAATTGAAGAGAAGTATAAAAATTAAAAACTCGAACATTCAAACAAAGCCAATAATATTAGCCTACATTAATTAAAACCATAAGATCGAAACCAAAAAGTACAGTTTAAAGAAAAACCAGCAAACACCCGAATATCAAACCCAGGAAAACAATAACCCTAGATCCGGATTCATGAACGAATCAATTCACACCAAGAATTCACCCAGATCAGGATCAGAAACCATGAAATTGAATCATAAATAAAGAATATGCATTGGTTTCATACCTGAGGGGGTAACGGCATAACCTAAGCGAGCCAATGCGGAGATTATCGACAACTCCAGTGTACCCAAAATCCTAATGTGAATAAATGTGAATAACGTTGTTTATATTCTACGAATTTTTGCGAAGGCCACCAGTCTGCCTACATGTATATATGTGCCTGCGTCTGACTCGTTCTCTCTCGCCCTCTGTGACAATGATGTTGATGTGAATCTTGGCTTTGTGGGAAAGAAAAAGATATTACTGCTCCTATTTATTTCTTTTTCCCCTTCGTGCAATTTTTTTTTTTTTATTCCTTTCCTACCTTTTCTTTTTGGTACATATTCTTTCCCTTTTTTTTTCTTTTCAATAAATTTCGCTTTTGGTCCTCAACTATTATACGCATTGTTGAAAAAATCGCACCTAGACGTTAGACGACGATCGTTCGCTTAAAAAATCACCAAAATTGATAATTTATGTGGTTGGCTGTTTAAACGGTCTAGGCGCCGACTTGATCGTGGAGGACTAAGCGCCCTAAGCAATTGTCTAGGCACCCAGGGATTAGCTATTTTTTGTTTTAAATGTTATTTCTCTCAACACGATGTAATTTTAAGCAAAAAATAAATTAAAAAAATTCTAAATCTTTCAAATTGGTCCCAACCCCAAAAAATGTGTTAAAAATCGAAATCAAATCATCTACTTTAATATTGATACTTTGTGAGTTGTGATTTTGTGTAATTGTGTTTTGATTTTTTAAATCTTTATACAATTTACAATTCTATTTGTATTTTAGGTTAATATTTAATATTTTGAGTTAATACCATCCGAGGTCCTCCGAGTATAGTGGTTTTGCCACGTTTAGTCCTAAACTTTCAAATTGACCATCTGTGATCCTTCGACTTTCAAATTTAACCATCCGTGGTCCAAGTTAACCACCCATGGTCCTTCAACTATTAAATTTTAACCAACCATGGTCCTTTTAAGAGGACCACGACTGGTTAAATTTCGAAATTTGAAGGACCATAAGTGGTTAACTTGGACCACGAATGGTTAAATTTGAAAGTTGAAAGACCACAAATGGTCAATTTGAAAGTTTAGGACTAAACGTGGCAAAACCACTATACTCGGAGGACCTCAGATGGTATTAACTCTTAATATTTTAGTATTAACTATTAAAGTATTAAATAGTTTATACTTATTAAATCTTTAAACATAAAAAAAATAATAAAAAATTAATTAACAAATGGGCGTCTTAAGGATTTTTGCAACATTTCAGATCCGCTAACTTTAACTTTTTAACCATGATCAAAACCCCAAAGTCACTGTTTGGTAAACAACGATTTGAAGCAGCAGATTGCTCCAAATCGCTGATTTTAAAAACGCTGCATTTAACAGCGTTTACCCAAAACGCCCTTAATACTTTTATTTAAAAAAAAAAAAAAAAAAAAACCGTTGTTTCAGTAAGAAGCCCCATGCTTCATTAATAATGAAGCCTAGGCCTGAGGCTTCTATTTCCATGTGGGAATCGAATGGGCTGGGTTGCATAAGGGGGCGTTGAGCTCCCCTTCTAATGAGGGAGCTCAACGCCCTCTCCTTAGTTTGTTTTCGATGTGGGATCAAATTTGATCCAACATCACTTTTTTTTTTTTTAAGATTGATTATTGTTGTTGTTGTTGTTGTTATTATTATTACTACTACTACTGCTGCTACTATTAAGAATGTCCTTTTGTGTATTTTAGCCATTAACCGCTAACATTAAACAGCTAATTTATCAAACATCTTTTTACAAACCGCTAACCGCTAATTGCCAAACAAGTCCTATATGTGAATCACATTTGGTACTTGATTATTAAAAAAATTTAATTACGTACATGACTATGTAATTTGTATCACATTTGGTCTTGTTGTTCAATTTCCCGACCAACTATTTCCGGAAGTGTTCATTCCGAAATAATTAAATACAATGCTCCTTTCGGGAAAGGAGCACTTCTAGCAATAGTTGGCCGAGAAATTAAATGGCAGGACCAAGTGTAATATAAATTACAAAAATTCATGCACATAATTAGAAAATGTTAATAGTGAATGACTAAGAATCTGTTTGGCAAAGCTTATTTAGGAGCTTATAGCTTATTTTAAGCTACTAATAAACTATAAGCTTTGTTTGATAATGTTCCCAAAATAAGCTAGTAGCTTAAAATAAGAACTTATTTTAGAACGCTATGTTTGTCAAACTTAGCTGAAAGCTTAAAGGGAGCTAAAAGCTGAAAAAAAATATAAACTATGAGCTGAAAACTGAACAGCAGTTATGCTTGAAAGTGTTTGATAAAATTAGTTTTATAATAAACTGATAAATGTAAAAAGACAAAAAATGACATCTTCATAACATTTAAATTAGTTTGTTTACAACATTCAAAAAAAAAAAATTAGTTTGTTTACATATTAAAATTTAACACTTTGTCTTCAAAAAAAAAAATAATATTTTAAAATAAAATTATTAGCATAATCATGATCTAGCATCCCATAATAATGAAGTAGTCATATTATTGCGAATCCCCTTCGTTTATTAATAATAATAATAATAATAATAATAATAATAATAATAATAATAATTGACTTGTAAGTACAAAATTCTAAACTTAATTCTTTGCAAAAATTATTTATTGAGCTTCTTAATTTGAACTGGTTAGTCATTTGAGTCGTATTTATTTTTACAACAAAGTAAAATTTATTACAAAGTCTTTGACATTAGAGCAACCTTATTAGTGGATAATATGGGGTTAATATCAGGCAAAAAAACTTAAATCTGAGTTATTACTTATGTGGTAGGTGGTTTATACTCAAGTTATTTGTTCTGCAAATACCCAAATAATGTCAGAACTCAGAACTATTTATTAAAAAAAAAAAAAAAGGAAGGGAGGTGCGCGCTTGGCGTGCACCTTGTGCCCACAGCGGGCGCGTCAGAGTGGTCGCCTAACATTTAATAACTTTTGACTGTTTTTTTTTTAAGTCAGAATTTATTCTATTTTTATTTTTTCTTTTTCATCCACATTTTTTTCTCTTTCCTAATCACACTTACAAAAACCCCTCAAATACCGCACCGAAAATCAACTACTATGGATGCTCTTATAGTTAGAGCATCTCGCAATACTATGTTATCTACTACAAACTCTTGTGATTCCAAAAAAAAAAAAAAATTAAAAAAGAAAATCTTTACACGTCCAATATCTAAATTTATCTTCTAACGACACTTTAATCATGATTCTCACTTTTGTTTAAATTTTGATGATCTTTGATCAAGAGAAATTTCAAATGTGATTACAATTACCTTTCACTTAAAATGTCTATATGTATGTGGGACCCTTCAAAAGCTTCGTTCTCTTCATTATTACACCTTTCATTTTTAATTTAGTAAAGAGGGACTTCCTTTTGGCATCATATTAGATGAGTTATAACTTTTGAAATGATGTGTTGGTGGTTTGCTGGTGCTCAGTCATACAAACACTTGTACACTGTCCTTGTCAATTGCTTACTGAGTTGTTGAATTGTGATAGTTTCATATGGATGTCTACATGGGACAACTCATTCTTTAAAATTGCAATCATACTCATTGAGTTATGAAGTAAGTATATATAATTTTTGTCTAGAAATAATATAACGTTGTAAGAGTACCTCTTAATTACTCAATAAGGTCACATATTAGTCTTTCTGATAGATGTCATATTAGTCTGTCTGACAGATGTCATCAGGGGAGGAGTCAAAAATTTTACCATATCAATTGACATTAGTACCAATCGTACAATATTAGTGAGTCCACTACTTTTAATTTGCGTCGAGTCAAAGTGGACGGGTTCTTTAAAGGAAGACGGAAAAATTGATATATTGTACACTCAAAACAGATAACAATATGTGAATGAGAATTTGAGTCTCAAAGTAGACCCATTTGAATTAAAAAAATGAATGTGAAAAAGGCTTGAAAGCCTTTGTCCCACATTGAAAAGAGAAATGGGTTTGTACTATATATATATATATATATATATATATATATATTTTTTTTTTTTTTTTTTTTATTTATTTATTTATTTTTTTTTTTTTTTTTTTGGTGAGGAAAGAGAGGCTAGGCCTCAAAGATTATCTAATTCTACGGTTAAGAGCTCCCCCAGCATCACGTGATGAACCTTCAAACCTTCCATAGCTTCAGTGAACACCTAGGTGCCCCAATCTTTGTTTTGAGCTAGATTTGCTAAGAAGTCAGCGCAACAATTCCCTTCCCTAAACACATGGACGAAAAGGATGCCTTTGAAGTTCTTAACCATGCCCATGCAATCGTTTAACAAGGTGGCATAGCTAGAATCTGTCTCATTTTTTCCATTCATGAGGTCAACCACCGTATTGGAATCCATCTCCACGATAACCCGAGAAACTCCCTTTTAAAGGCAGAGCCGTAGACCCTCCCTTAGGCCCCACAACTCCGCCATGAAACTATTGGTCCTTCCTATTTTCGTTGTGAACCCCCAAACCAACTCCCCGGATTCATCTCGCACAAGGCCACCTACTGAAGCCATCCCTGTATTTTGTTTGACAGCTCCATCTGTGTTCAGTTTTCGCCAGCCGTGACGAGGGGGATGCCATTGGACCCATGTAGAGGACGCCGTGCCTGTGTTGATCGGCGTTAGAGCCTCCCTCTTATCCTTAAGCTGGGCAGCCACCCAAGAGACGCATGCCAGAGGAGTCATTTTCTTCTTATTGAAAACCCATTCATTCCTGTTCTTCCATCTCATCCAAAGGGTAAGCACGAATGTTTCCCGCCAGCTCTATATATATATATATATATATATATATATATATATATATCCTTTTAAAAGGAGTTTGAATTGTATAGCAAAGAGTTTCTCTCTCGCGTATGAGTCTTGATTTGACTTGTGTGTACCTGTGGACACGAATGTGGCAGCTCATGTTATCCTTACGTGTGGAGGTACTTTTTTGAGCGCACTGTTCTGGAACGTGTTCATTCTAATTTTTAGGAATTAATCTCAATTTTAATTTTTAAAATTAATGTTTGTAACAACAGTGTTAAATTTCATATTAATCATGTCTATTTTGAAGGTTACAAAACTGCTTTTAAATCAATGTTAATGCCATGGTTTAAATGATATTTAACCATCCTCTCCTATATAAGCATTGGTTGAGTAAGAGATTTTACACAATATGACAACAATCCTACATATTTTTCTCTCCAGAAAACTATGCCCTTCCTTCCCGAAAAATTATATGTTCTAACTAGTGCTCTAGTTTGTCGGATGATGGAAGTGGGGGATCATGCAAAGGGAAAACTCAACCCACCAAGTTGAAGGTCACCCTGACAATATGGCCGAAACGCTCCAAGAAGACAATCTGCGACGATAGTTGGATTGATCGAGAGGACCAGTGAACGACTCTGCATCCAACTATGCAGGACGAACCATGCGGCCTAGCCTGCCATGCGGCCTACCCGACAGGCTGACCAACAAGTCGTTATGACTATAGTCCATCTAACCGTCTTAGTACCTCGAAGTGGCGTGCCTAGTCTAAACATCCAGGTACTAGTGGCGTATACCATGTTATCCTCAACACTGTGCGAGTCAAGGGAGAACCATAGTGCAATATCAACATGAGGTTCCATAGCAAGATGTGTCGTATCCACCACAACGATTTGCCCAAACGTATCAACCACGGTTAGGGACCCCCGGGTACTACTTTGTAGTATCTACTCCTCAAATCCCAATTGCGGAGCAACAAAACCTAGTCACGCAGCATGTCCAACAACCGCCCATGCAACCCCAAAATCACAACTCGGAGGAAATAAAAGTGGCAAACAGACCGGGTACCCGGAGGAATAAAAGTGGCAGATTAATTGATGTGAGTCCAATTGTGCATATTTTTATTATTAATTTAATTATATTTGTTAGACTTAGGCTCATAATTTTGGTAATTTAATTGCATAATCCATTGTTTTATCATTTAGTTATGGTCTACACTTGTTTTGAATATTTTACGGTGTTTGTTAGTATTTTTGAACTATTGTAGGTCAATTCTATGAGCAAGGAAAATTCGAGAACAAGCTTAAAGTCAAAATGAATTAAAAGTCGTGTACCCAGCAAGTTCGACGCGTCAAGCCAAGGCTTGACACGTCCAGATTTTCCAGAATGCCTCTGGAAATTGAGCCGAGAGGCTCGACGCGTCGAAATGACCGGCGCTTAATTGCGAGAAGCGTAGAAGGCGTTGTTTGCAAAAGTCCAAAGGGCGGCGTCAATTTCCTTATATTCCTTATATTAGATGAAGCAGTGAAGCACTACAATAATTTCCAAATCAAATTAAAAGGTGCATTTTCCAAAAGCAAAATTTACGAGGGCAATTTATAAAATAAATTAAGAGAATTTCGATTTCGCTCCAGTTTGATTCCAGCTATAAAATCTTACCTTCCTTAATTTTAAAATTTATTCAGCTATAAAATCTCACATTCCAGATATATTATTCATATTTATAACTCTACAATTGCGACGTACAATATTTCATCGTAGTTACTTTGGTGGAAAATTATTTTTCATTGGTAGCTTTGCGATATACTAGTTACGTCGCAAGAATTATTTAGTTTAATAAATTTTGTAGATGAGTAATTACGACAAATATTTCAATTCGACGAACTTGCGACATACATAAATAATAATTTTAATATATTTTAAATTTCTATTATTATTAACTAAATCAACCCAAAGATCCACAACTACTAATGTACCTAATGTAGCAAATGAGGCATTACAAGAGCTTTTGAAGAAATGGTTGTCAGAACAACTCCCTGGTATGTTATCTTCTTTAGGCTATCATCCTATGGATAGTACATTTGGAGACAATGTTCCACCATCATCAAGTAGTGATAATCCAAACACTTCACAAAATGACAATCAAGAAACCGAAAGTAATAGGTGTGGTGATTGACATGTTGATAGGGATGGGGATGGACATGATGAATTGGAAGCACCATATATGATAATTTAGTATGTTGTTAATTAATCTGCTGCAACACATAGTATTTTGTGATTATGCATGTACAAAGCTAACATCAACTACTTGTTTTGGTTACAACTTTGACAAGTTAAACTATCCCAACATATTTTTTGGATTAGCTTGTCCATTGAGATTTATGTTTTGTATATTAGTATGATGTTAGCTAACAGCTCTTAACTCCAATTTAGAGGAGGATATCAGTTAGCAACCCCACAAGATTAGTGGTCTTTTTGTTGTTTTTTAGCGATGAGGCATATTTGTATTAAACTAATTATATCTATGATGAATTGAATTTACTATTTTATATTGGGTGTTACTTATTTTGTATGCATAAGATTTGTGACAGAAAAATTATAAATTATACTAGTTTGAATGATGTGATTTACGACAAGCATTGTGACGAACACTACGACGTAAAATACAATTATTATAATATATTATAATATTAACTACATCACAATTGACATATAATTGTGACAAACAAAATTATATTTAAAAAATTTGCGGCATATTACAACGACAAACATATAACAACAATTGCGATATACGATATGACGAATGACATTTAAAATTAATAAAATTGCGACATACATTTCGACAAAATTTTGGAAATGACGACGAATATGAAAAAGTATTTGCAACGATTGTAAAAGCAATTGCGACAAAAAAAATGATACAAACGACAGACTAATAAGCATAATTGCAACGAACAAAAATATTATTTGCGACACCTCGTGGCAAACTAATGCGACTGATTTCGGTTATAAATTACGACAAAATTAAAATATATTGTGACAAAAATATGATCATCGATGATAATAATTAATTGTGACAAAAAGTCGCAACTAAGCAATTGCAATTCAACCTGATGTAACGATTATGTTTTGTCGCAAAGTATGTCACAATTTATCTTTTGCGTCGAAATTGTGGCTAATTATGAGAGAACCCGTCCGTCACTGTACTATAGCTATGTTTTTTAGTAGTGAGTGACTTAATGGCTTATAAGAACAAATACCGGGGCGCACCGAATTTTCTTTTCTTCAACCACCGAAATGATGTTGGTGGAATGTGCTGTCGAATGATTCAAAACTGAAGGATACGATAGGTCGGTTGGTCAATTTTGACCAATTGCCACGCATGCATCACGTGTTAGTTAGCCATATCCTTTTTTTTTTTTTTTTTAAATTGTCTATAAATTCTTTCATTTTAATTTATGAAATCATTTGAAATTTATGAATGATTTGTCCTTCACTCTTGTGGAACAATAAGGCAATAAGAGGAGGGCTCTGTTTGGTAACGCTAAGCTAGGAGCTTATAGCTTATTTTAAGCTACTAATAAGCTATAAGCTCTGTTTGGTAATGTTCCCAAAATAAGCTCCTAGCTTAAAATAAGAGCTTATTTTCGAACGCTACTTTAGGTAGCGTTTCAAAATAAGCTACTAGCTTCCTAACTTTTTTTCCATCTTTACCCTTATTATTTTAAAATAATAACATATTTTAATTAACCTTATGAATAAAACCCTTTCTCTTCCCCTATTCCAACTTTCCCATCAATCCCTTCCTTAGTCTTGTTTCCTGCTAAACAATTATGTTGAAACTTTAGCTTATTATTATTATTATTATTATTATTATTATTATTATTATTATTATTATTATTATTATTAACGTTAATGTTATTTAAAATTAGCAATATGGCTTCAATATCAAATTGAACAAGAACCGCCAACTAATGCTCAAGAAGCATTCAATCGTACACATTCTTCTCTTCGAAGTTGTATTGAGAGGTCGTTTGGAGTATTGAATAAGAGATGGAAGATACTTGCTAAAATACCGCAGTTTAGTGAAGAGACCCAAATTGATGTTATTATGGCCACATTTGCACTACATAATTATATTCGGAAGAATTTCACAAGATGACATGATATTTAATGTGCTTGAGCAGCATCCAGATTACATACCGCCTGATGAACTTCAAGATTCAAGTATTAATATCTCCATCAACGAAAATGTAAGTCACACCTATGGAGATGAAGGAGATTCGCAACAATATTGCTACTTCATTATGAGATGCTAGATCATGATCATGCTATTAGTTTTATTTTAAAAAGTGTTTATTTTTTTTTAGAAGACGAAATGTTAAATTTTAATATGTAAACAAACTAATTTAAATTTTATGAAGATGTCCTTTTCAGTCTTTTTACATATATCAGCTAATCAAAAAGCTAATTTTACCAAACACTTTCAATCATAACAGCTAGCTTAACAGCTCTTCAATTTTCAGCTCCGAGGTTATAGCTTTTCAGCTTTCAGCTCATTTTCAGCTATCAGCTCCTAGCTTATAGCTTTTCAGCTAGGTTTGCCAAACAGAGCCGAGGTATGTTCGTGATGGTTTTGTTTGAACCGAGTCTACTATAAAGGCCATGTTTAGTTAACAGCGAATCTGTCATTTTTTGACGCATCCGCTGTTTTGTTTGGTTAAGCAGAGATTTGGACTCAAACCGCTACTCTTGCAAATGCTACACTTTGCAGCGTTTGCAGTTGGCGTTTTGAGAAAAATTAAATTTTCCCCAAAATGCCTCTGTTTATATAAAAAAGAAAAAAAAATTAACTTAGTTGAGGATCGAGCCATTAACGGCTCCTCGATGTTGCCCACCCAGATGGGCAACTATTTGTTCAAAGTGGAGCCTTGAGGCTCCTTAAATAGGAACCTCAAGCCTCAAGCTGCTCCCTTCTTCTTCTTCATCCTTTTTTTTTTTTGTTTTTGTTTTTGTTTTTGTTTTTAATAAATATTATTATTATTATTATTATTATTATTATTATTATTATATATTTAACCTATTGAATGACGTTATTATTATTATTATTATTATTATTATTATTATTATTATTATTATTATTATTATTATTATTATTATTATTATTATTATGTATACCCTTATAGGTCATTTTACATGTTAACCGCTAATCTAAACAGCTAATTTTACCAAACACTTTTTTACAAACCGCTAATGCAATCCGCTGGTCAACCCCGCTAATACAATCCGTTATTTGATAATCGCTAACATAATCCACTACCGCTAACCGCGGATAATCAGACAAGCCTAAAATCTTGTTAGTTGCACTTTTTTTAATATTTTGCTTCATATTCCCTTCTTTCATTGGCAATAAAAATGAACCTCCCATTGCGCCAAAGATCTATATACAGTAAAATGAGCCTCCGGGGTCCCATGTCTTCATCAACATACATTTGCATTTTATACAAAAGGTTGAAATATTTTCTAAATATAATTGAATCGTTACATACAAAAAAAAAAAAAAAAAATCAATTATCGTCATATGCATCACTATGCATGCACTCTAAGAAAATAAAAAAGAAGAAGGAAATACATCAACAAGCAATTTCTATCCATAACGTAACAATAGATATATTATACTTAATAAAACAGAATTAATCAAATAAAGAACAGAACAGATTGGTTAGATAAATATTCTTCATTTAAAATTTTGTAAGATTATACTTATAATAGTTCATGTATATTGGCAAATTATATTGTAAACCATGGTCCATATTCAAAGGTGGATCATTGATAAATGTTCATTTTTAATGCATTGAATGTTTATTTTCAAATAGTATAAAAAAATGAAAAATACTTTCACCAAAACACATTATCATTACCAAATATTTGATTTTCATTCCGATTCAGATTCCCATGTGCGAACCATTTTAAACACGCCCTTACAGCACGTTTGGTTCACGGAATGAATTTTGAGGTAATAGGAATGCTATTCCATAAGGAATGGAACAGGCAAGGAATAGAATAGAAATTGTATTCTATTGTTTGGTTCGCGGAAGGAATAGCCTTTAGGAATTATATTACAGTGTTTGGTTGATTTAAGGAATAGAAATGAAATATGTTTTAAAAGACATAAATACCCTTATAAAAATATGTGGTGGTGGCGGTGGTGGTAGTGGTGTTGGGGTGGTAGTGGTGGTGGTGGCGGTGGCAGTGGTGGGGGCGACGGTGACGGTTGACGGTGACGGTTGTGGCAGTGGTGGTGGGGGCGGCGACGGTTGTGGCGGCGGTGGTGGTGCTGCTGCTGGGTGGTGGTTCTGGTGGCGATGGTGGTGGTGGCGGCGGCGGCGGCGGTGGTGGTGGTGGTGGTGGCAGTGGTGGTGCTGGGGTGGTAGTGGTGGTGGTGGCGGTGGCAGTGGTGGGGGGCGGCGACGGTTGTGGTGGTGGTGGTGGCAGCGGCGACGGCGGCGATGGTGGTGGTGGTGGTGGCGGCGGCGGCGGTGATGGTGGTGGTGGTGGTGGCGACGACGGTGGTGAAATATGATAAATTTATATATAGGATAAAAAAATTAGGTTAAAGAAAGGGGTAAAAAAGAAAATTGATTCTAAAATCTATTCCTGAGCGTTCAGTAATATGCTAATACCAGGGGGCCCTAGTAATAGCTATTACTGTATTTGAGGTAATAGGCTATTACCAGGAATATTATTCCTGGTAATAGAAATTGTTACCAAACAAAGGAATAGGCCTATTACTGGGAATGCTATGCCATTCCCGGCCTATTCCGTGAACCAAACGGGCCATTAGTATATTAAAAGTGACCTTATATATCAATGGTTCACCTTATAATATATATAACCATGGTCCATGGTATAATGATTGACGTATATCTTGTACCTAAAAATATGTATCCTTGTAGTCGTTATACTTAGAGTAATATTATATACTTGATGATACCCAGGGTGAATAACAACTCAAAGGCCAAGTGAAGGTTTCAGAAGGTCTAATTATAAGGGCTTGAGTTAAGAAGACCAAACAAGTCCTCAACTTGCACATTCAACTTAATTTGGCTTCAGGTGTGGATTGAGATTTAGGGTATACTGTTCTTCTAACTTAGAGACCCAAAAAGAGAACTCAAGAGTCAAGAGTATTAATTCTTCTTGAAATAATGTTCATAGGAATCCAAGTTCAAGTCACAAACCCCATAAGGGAATGAAGCTCCATTTTGGTGCGTTTAGCTTAAAAGAATCTCAACGTCAATAGTACCAATATGTGACTTATAGGAAAACCAGTGTTGTAAAAATCGCGCTTAGGCGCCGATTAATCGGCGCCTAGGCGCTAGGAGGCCGCCACGAGGAATGGCCTCGGCGGCCTCCTCCGCGGCCGGCCGCCTAACCGGCCGGTTCGGCGGTTCGACGATTTTTTTTTTTTTTTTTTTTTAATTTTTGAAAATGTCGGAAAAGTTTCGGAAGACATAACTTTTGACTCAGGTTGTCTGATTTGGACAATTTTTTTTTTCAAATCGCGTATTTTTTCGAGATCTATACACCGCAAACAGCCAAAGGCAGTTTGGTCCACTAATTTCTCAAAAAAATGCTTCTTTAGCTCTTAATTTTAGTTTTTTTTTAAATGTATTTAGATGGTTTAAACAATCTTTTAAACAATTTTACAACCACTTTTGTAAATAGTTTCTAAGAAATAACTATGGAAACCTTATGTTTTAGTACTAAATTTTGAATTTTAAATTTTTTTTTAATTAAAAAAAATAAATAAAAATAAATAAATAATAAATAAAAAATCGGTGCCTAGGGGGCGCCTAACGTTTTTTGCAACATTGAGGAAAACTGACTTTTTTTTTCCGTGAATTATATGTTTATTGTACTTTTTCTCCTTGAATTATTCATGTATCCATATTAGCCTCCTCAATTATTCTAAAAGTGGCAGTTTTTCTCCTTGATATATTAAATGGAAATTTCTATCCTTAAAATACAAATTTTATTTATTTACCTTCTTCAACAAATTATATTGCTTA
The DNA here is from genome assembly GCF_001879475.1 of Ipomoea nil. Taxonomy (NCBI): domain Eukaryota; kingdom Viridiplantae; phylum Streptophyta; class Magnoliopsida; order Solanales; family Convolvulaceae; genus Ipomoea; species Ipomoea nil. The sequence continues at coordinate 1,837,673 of NW_017617232.1, read as the reverse complement.
TATGTAGTGATGATCACAGTTCGGTTTGAACTGAACCGGACACTATAACAATCAAATCAAAATTTTTCGGTTATGATTCAGAACCAGAACCCGATATTCGTGTTTCAGTTTATTAAAATCATAAACTGAAAAAATTGGATCCTGAACTGTGAACCGGAGGTTCGAATCGGAACAACTACTAGCATTAGCTTAAAAAATAGAATTATAATATTTGCAAATAGTGTATGTTCTTTTCCGCATTTATTATGATTCTCACATATAAGTATATATAACCGCGATTTGGTTTTGATTTTGAATTGTCGGTTCAAGCTTTCAGATCCAGTTTGAATTGCTGGTTTAACTTTTAAAATTTTATTTTTTTTTTTAAATTTTTAAAATAGTCTAAATTCAACAATTAATGTTTTTTATTTGTTTCAATTCAGAACATGAACTTGCAATTCCGGTTCCCGAATTTAATAAACTCTAAATATCGGGTTCTGGTTCTAAATTTTGTAATCGAAACCTTTCTGTTGGGTTGCTATAGTGTCTGTTCGGTTTGAACCAAATTGCGGTTATACTTTGTTGGAAAAGAAAAATAAATAAAATATTTATTTTAAGGGTAAATATATCTATTTAACATATCATAGGGAAAAAACTATCACTTAAATAATTCAAGTAGAAAAAGTACTATAAGTATATAATTCATGAGAAAAAGTGCTATTTTCCCAGCCTTATATATTGAAGAGAAATATTCATCTATTATTAACGAGTAATTGGATGATTCTAGAAATTAAAGTTAAGATGAATTAAAATAGAAGGGAGAGTCATGCCACTTACTTTTATTCCTTCCATATTTAATAATATTCGCAAGTCGTTTTACAAACAAAAAGTTAATGTCAACAAAAGACCTAGATTTTACTAAGTAAAATAATTCGTTTATGAGTCAATTTTAGTTTATTTGACCACTATTAATTGTTTGACTTGATTAAAAAAATCAATATAGGTGTTTGGTTAATTAACTTTTTGTAACTCTAAAATGCTAAAATTCAAAAAACTGTTCAAAATAATTTTTTCAAGTAACTTAAAATTACCAAACAAATATCAGCTAACAGCGTAGCTAATTTATTTACCAAACACCTTTCTACAATTAACTAATGTTATTAACTAATTATATCTTCTAATTAACCCAATTAACTAATAGCTTAACAGCTATTTACCAATGCTTAGTTATTTTCTAAAGGTCGCTAAGAACAAGATTCAAATTAAAACATTTAAATCCGGCCATCTTCAATGACCAACTGAGCATCTGACTTCACTTGGATGCGATTAAAATGAGCCAACTCAAAGCCTCCCTTATACCTACAACTTCGGCAATTGTCAATGAGAAATTGCCCACCCATTGAAACTGTTTTTGCAGCAATAAAAGAGCATTCAAAGTCCCTGGCCTTAGTCTACAACCGAACCCCATCTTCTTTAATTTCCTTGTGCATCAATTGTGACATCCACATTGAGTTTGAGCCTCTTGAGCATATAACTATTAATGTGCAATCCAACTATCAGCTTAGACTTTTAGTTAAGATGGAGCACATGCTTCAATTTGGTATAAGAGTCATTCCAAAGGTCATAAAAAGATACTAGGTCCACGTGTTGCTTGAAGCCCATCAAAAGTAAAGTAACGGTCCGCACGCGTGAGGGGCATGTTGAACATATAACTATTAATGTGCAATCCAACTACCAGCTTAGATTTTTAGTTGAGATGCTGAGCATATAACTATTAATGTGCAATTCAACTACAGCTTAGATTTTTAGTTGAGATAGAGCACATGCTTCAATTGAGCCAACTTTAATGAGGGTTTTTCCATTTTTATTGCCGATCAGATCTAGTTAGGTTTGCTAAAATTTGCCGGTTATTTGAGTCTCTCCCGCCAAATTTGACAATCTGAGCATGATTGATGATCCTATTCTTCCAAATTTTCTGGTTTCAGGCATCTCAAATTTTCCAGCATATTGTGACAAGCAACGAGCATCCCAACTCATCCAGAGAGTTAAAAAATATAATTCATCCACTCAACGAAAGAGGCACAGTTAAAAACTTTGGATCCCACTCATAATATCCCAACACGATCTAGCATTTGTACAATAAATGGAAAATGGCACTTTCTCTCCTTGAGTTATATGCTTATAGTATTTTTTTTCCTGACTTATTCATGTACCCACATTTGTTCCCTCATTTATGTTAAAAATGACAATTTTTCTGTCTTTTATGTTACATGAACATTTTTACCCTTACAAATAATTATTTTATTATGGAAAAATTGCACGTTTCATCTAATTATAGAATTCGTTCCTGAGTGTTGGTCATGCCCACTTTTTGTCCCTAAGTTATCATTGGCGTTGCACTTTGCGTCCCTGAGTTATAGAGTAATTGTAGAATTCGTCCCCGAGTGTTGTTCATGTTCACTTTTCGTCCCTAAGTTATCATTAGCGTTGCACTTTTCGTCTCTGAGTTATACTAAAATTGTAAATTTCGTCCCTAATCACTACTACATAAATGGTATACTACGTTACTTAATAAACGATTTTTTTTTTTAAATAACCACTGTCTAATATATTTTGTCATACTACGTCACTTAATAGACGACGATTTTTTAAATAACCGCCGTATATACCTTAGTTAATTTTTTTTTACGTCATACAGTTTAAATAACTACCGACGGTTCTTTTTACACATACACGGCGGTTTTCGAAGTGCCGCACGTGTAAGTGTCTGTCGTAAATATACACTTTCTACGACGATTTTGGAAACCACCGTGTATGTTAACTATATACGTCGGTTAAACAACCGCCGTGTATGTTAACTATATAGGACATTTATTTAAACAATCATCGTCTATTAAGTGACGTAGTATAACACAATATATTAGACGACGATTATTTAAAAAACCACCGTCTATTAAGTGACGTAGTATACTATTTATGTAATAGTGATTAGGGTCGAAATTTGTAGTTTAGTATAACTTAGGGACGAAAAGTGCAACGTCAATGATAACTTATGGACGGAAAGTGAACATGACCAACACTTAAGGACGAATCCTACAATTACCTTATAACTCAGGGACGAAAAGTGAGCATAACCAACACTTAGGGACGAATTCTACGAAAATAAAGGTTGAATCCCCTGGTAACTCAACGAACTCAACTGAACCATAGAGACTAGACCTTTGCTTACCGCGCGCACACACTGCTGCTGATGAGACTCAATCCCTGGTCATTCTTCCCAAACTTCGCCCTATGACCAGTTGAGCTGCCCATGCGGGTTTCTTCAACAAATTATTGCTTGTATGTATGGATGACCACGGTTCGGTTCGAACCTAAATGGACACTGTAACAACCGAATCAAAATAGTAGGAACGGTTCTGGTTATGATTCAAAATAGGACAAATTTCAATTTTGGTCTTGTGACTATTGGGGTCTTGTTAATTGCAATCCACGACTTTCAAAATTGTTAATTAGTACCTTAACTATTCAATTTTTATCAATTTTGATCACTCCGATCAAATTATCGGCGAGAAGTAACCAGAAATTTAACAGTATTAATCCTAACAAGCCTTCAAGCCAAGTAAATGGAAAGGGAAATACTATATGTACTTCCATTCTCACTTGCAACTAGTATTTTTATATTTAAAATTTTAATGTAAACATATTTACAAGAACTCACATGAAGAAATTAGCCTATCAATATTTAGCACATCAAGAAATAAATTTAAGTAAATTTTAAGAATACATATAATGCAGCTCAAATGGAAAAGACAGATAATGTATGACAACTAGCACTCTAGCACACATATGGGGTCCACTAGTCCCTTGGTAAAAGCATTTTGTTAGTAGTGTGAACAAAAACTTAAATACATGCATGCATTCAACACATGATGTTATCCATACATATTTAAACGCACACAACGCATGTTATTCAAACTCATCTTTGCTGTGTGGTCAAAGTAATGAAGTCATAATAACTTAAAAAAAAAAGATGGAAATTACAGATTACAAAGAACATTTAATTTAACTTTTTAAAAAAATATAAAATTTTATTTGAAAACAAAACAGTACACCTAAGAATTTTAAATACAATTGTTATGCTGTTTTCTTCCAAAGCAAGGTTCTTAAAACTTGCGGCATTGGTTCCTATAAAAGCCCCCCAGAATGTCATATATGCAACAAAAACCAGACCATAAAACCCTCTTCTTTCTTCTTCCCAAAAAAGCAATAGTCTTGAGAAAATGTTTTCTCTTGCAGATATGCCCTCAACAGCTTCAGTTTTATCAGCCTACACCGCTTTCACAGCGCTCGCGGTCCTGATGAGGACCGTGGTGAACGAGCTCCAAGCCATGGCCAACCAGCTCGTGCCCGGGAGAATCCGGGACAAGGTTTTGTCAAAACTTGGAGGCCTATTCTACTGCAACTTCACTTCCCAAGTGAGTTTGGTGATTGATGAGTACAATAATGGGATTACCCACAACGAAATCTTCGAGGCTTCTGAGGTTTATCTGGGCACAAAGCTCAGCCCCTCAGCAGATAGGCTCAAGATCTCAAAGGCACCGGAGGAGAAGGCCCTCTCGTTCATCATCACCAAAGGGGAGAAAATCATTGATACATTTGAAGGCATGGAGTTCATCTGGGAATTGAAAGTCTCTGAATCTCGGAAGCCTGGAGGCTATAACGACTATGATCAGGGCTATTCTCCCTCAGAAACCATGGAGCATAGATCATTTGAGCTTAGCTTCAACAAGAAATTTAGAGAAATGGTGTTCAAATCATACATACCATTTGTGCTGGAGAGATCAAAGGCTATAAAAGAAGAGAAGAAAACCATAAAGCTTCATTCTCTGGGGAACTGGCATGCAAGTGTTAACCTTGAACACCCATCCACCTTTGAGACCCTAGCAATGGATGGGGAGCTGAAGAAGGAAGTGATTGCAGATTTGGAGAGATTTGTTAGGCGAAAAGATTACTATAGGAGAGTTGGGAAGGCATGGAAAAGAGGGTATTTGTTGTATGGACCTCCAGGGACAGGTAAATCCAGCCTGATAGCAGCCATGGCCAATTACTTGAAATTTGACATCTATGACTTGGATCTTGCCAGCCTACATAGCAACTTGGAACTCCATAGACTACTAGCCACAACCAAAAACAGATCCATTCTAGTGATTGAGGATATTGATTGCAGCATTGAATTGCAGAACAGGAATCTTGAACAATACTCTCACAACCAGGGTGATCAAAGTCAGGTATGGTAATAATTAAGCATATAGTGATGAGTTAACACCCAATTCAGTCCTCCACTATTTTGGTTTTTCTGGGTTAGTCCTAAATGACTTTTTCTGTTTAATTGGGTCTTGAAATTCAATAGATTTACCTAATTGAGTCCTATGTCAGATGGCTATTGGTTGTTAGAATCAATGATTAAATGGATAGAATCCACTATAGTTGAGAACTAAATTGGGTAAAATCAGTATAGTGGATAACTAAATTGGTATTAATAGAGGGAAAATTACTAAGCTATCATAACGAAGGATTCAATTAGGTAAAATCATTGAAGTCCAGAATCCAATTAGGCACAAAAAGGTATTTAGGATTAAATTGAGAAAAATCACTATAGTCCATGACTAAATTGGATAAAACCACTATAGTCGAAAACTAAATTAAATAAAACTACTATAGTCACTAAATTGGGTAAAAACCACTATATTTGAAGACTAAATTGGGTAAAATTACTATAGTCAATGACTAAATTGGGTAAAACTATTATAGTCGAAAGACTAAATTGGGTAAAATCACTATAGTGGATGACTAAATTGAGTACTAATAATGGAAAAATTACCAAGTTTAGGACCAATTAAGCACAAAAAATCAAACTAAATTGAAAAATAAAAACTATTATAGTCCATAACTAAATTGAATATTAACTCTGGATTTTATATTAGTATTGCACCACACCACTAAAGGTACTTGATGTTTGGTATGGGCAGCTAACTCTATCCGGATTGCTGAATTTCATTGATGGACTGTGGTCTTGCTGTGGCGACGAGAGGATTATTGTGTTCACAACAAACTACAAGGACAGATTGGACCCTGCACTACTCAGGCCAGGAAGAATGGACATGCACATCCACATGTCCTACTGCACTCCCACTGGATTCCGGGTTCTTGCATCAAACTACCATGGCCTCAAAGATCACTGCAGCTTCATTCAGATTGACAAACTTTTGGAAGAGGTGGAGGTGACACCCGCAGAGATTGCAGAAGAGCTGATGAAGAGTGAAGAGGCAGATGTTGCCCTTGAAGGGCTCATCAAGTTTATGCAAAAGAAGAAGAAAACTGCAGAGGGTGATGATGAGGTGAAGGTGGGAAGGGGTACTGGAATCTGCAGTGAGGAAATCAAAGCAGTGGTTAAGAAGACAGTGGTGAAAAACAAGAGCAAGAAGAGGAGGAATATGGTTAAAAAAACAGGTTGTGGGTATGTAGCATCTTCAACCATGGTTAACCAGGGATTAGTGACCCGCAGGACTGGGCTGGCAGGATTGTGGTGTAATGAAACTATGTGTATGGAATGAAACTGAATAGCAGGTCTTACATATTCAGTGTATATTGTAAAATAAAACTGTAGTTGAATAAAAATGATACTTTGTGTTTGGGTGTGTTTGGGACTTGATTTTGGATAAAATTGAAAAATTTCTGGGATGGAAAAAATGTCAAGAACATTTGTTCCAGCGGGTAGTCAGTGGGGGACGAACCCCCACTCGACCACTCGCCAGAAACTGGCCACTGTTCCAGCGGGTGGACGACCACCCGCCGGACTGTCCGCTGGAACAGGCAGCCCACCGGCGGGTAGTGGTGTCGTAATGAAATTACATTGTGTGTGAAATGAAACTAAATAGGAGGAGGCCTCATATATGTAGTGTATATAATTAAATGAAACTGTAGTTAATTAGAATTATGCTTTAGTGGTATTGTAATGAAATTACAGTGGGTATAAAATGAAATATATCGAATAGCAAGTCTCACATATTGAATGTATTTTTTTTTTTTTTTGAAAGTCACATATTGAATGTATATTCTCAAATGAATTGAAAATGTAATTGAATAATAATGATACTTTATTGGTGATGTAATGAAATTACATTGTGTATAAAATGGATTTGAATAGCATATCTCACAAATTGAGTATATATTATCAAATGAAACGGTAGTTTAAACTACAATAATGTATATAAAATAAAACTAAATAATGAGAGAGATTGTTCACATGGACTATATGTTAGACTAAATATATATATCACATGCATATAATATGTGATACAGGACCGACTAATCAATTTCTCATTCACCCATAATCCGTTTTGAGCATACAATATATCGATCTCATCCTCTGGCTATGAAGAACCCGAATCCACTTTGACCCGACCCAAATCGGTAGTGGGCTCTACATATATTTGTACCACAAAATAGCCCCTTAAAATGTCATTTATGTTATTTTTTTTCAACAATAAACCAACTTAGGTTGCTCATAGTTAATTGCCGCCGGCTTAAACCAATAAGACTAATAGGTTGCTCTCATTGAAAGTCGAACTTATAACAGTGTAGTTACTAAGTCAACAATCTAACCAACTTAATTGGTTTGCCCATATATGGTTATTATTAGTTAATTAAGAAAGAGGTAGCGTGAACAAAGAAAATTGAATTACATATTAAAATTCAAAATTCTGACTACAAGTAGTATAAATGTGGTGCGGGTACAAGATTTTTGAATGGTCATCTGATTATTCACTTGGATCAATATGCTTGGTATTATCTTCATGGAGGGGCTTTAATTTTATTTTCAGGATCATATTGTAATCTTTAAATAAGCTTCCAAACTTTGAATGTTTCTATGATGATCTCTACAATGAATGAGTAGTCATATTTATAATTAGAATAAGAAATATTTTTATAAATTCAAACTCTTTTGATGTTATATAATTAAATAAATTAAATATAATATCAATATTATACAAAATATATTTAAATATTTTAATATTAAAAAATATTCATCCTTATAAAAATTTCAATGTCGAGAGGTGGTTATTACTATTTGTCATATATTTATATTATTTTTATCTTTATATAAATTTTAAAAAATTCATTTAGGATTTTCCTTTATCCTTAATTAGGAGTTTCAGCAATGCTAAGACTGTTTGTACTATTTAAAGGATAAAGCATGTTTGAATTTCTGTAACAGCACGTTTTAGTTTGGTTCACCGAATAGACTTGAAATGGAGTAATATTCTTAGGAATAAGTCTATTCTTGTGTTTGGTAATAATTTTTATTCGCAGGTACAATATTTCAAGGAATGAGTTATTTCCCTAGGAATAACTATTACTTGACCCCTTGGAAGGCTGGTAATTAACATATTCTTGAGTTCTTAAAATAAGACTAATTTTCATATTTACTACTTTACTCTTATTATTATTATTATTATTATTATTATTATTATTATTATTATTATTATTATTATTATTATTGTTATTATTGTTATTATTGTTATTATTGTTATTATTATTATTATTATTATTATTATTATTATTATTATTATTATTATACATTCAGAATGTGAAATTATAACTTCATAACTATACATTCAGAATTGCATAACTACTACACATCCATAACTTCATAACTATACATTCAGAATGTGAAATTATAAAATTATGAACATATGTTTACGTAACTAACGACAATCAAAAATGATTTTTTAAAAAAAAGTAAAACGACGCTGTTTTTGCAACCGTATATACCATGCATGGTGCACACAGTTGCACAACATAATTTACCGGGATTCACAAGCCAGGCCACTTAAGGATCTTTAAGTTTTTCTACCACTTTATTATTATATTATAAATTTCACCCTTGTCAACTAATCATCTCATATGTTGGTCGTTGTTTATTGATATGAAAATTAGATATATTTTTTTAGAATTGTTCTTACTCATTAGAGAAACTATGTACAACTTTGTCACATATTTAATAATTATACATTATCATTGAAATAAACACATCACCAATATAATAGTTTGTCATTGAACATTGTATACATTTCGTGCAACATGCATGAAGTACTGAAGTGTCTACAACTAATCATAATAATGACTAACGCGATCACGATATCATTCTTGTCAATAAGAGTTAATCATTCAAACTTGTAATTAGTAAAGATATAATTAAGTCTCGAGAATAAGGAAATGTTGGGAAGCCAAATACTTTGTCATTTAATAACATCACTATTGCTTCTCAAAATGAATGTTTCGGGGTTCGTAGAGGATTTTTCTCTAATTTTTTGTGACTAAACATCCATCTTGTTTTTCATCATCTCACTCAATTTCAAAAATATTTATTCGCAATAGTATAAATTTTTTCTAAAATTTTTATGGACCAATTGATATATATCAATTTTTCGCACACATTTTAAGACAACAAAATAAATGCAATATGTTTTTTAATTGGGTGTTGCTATTTGCACCACCCTTAAGTTAAAAGTGGGTATAAAGTACTTTGGAATTGTAAAAAGTTAAAATTTTTTAATAATTACTTAGGTGGTGTAAATAGTCAAATGAGAGTTTATATTGCTATTTACACCACATTGGTCAAATGTCATTTATGAGGTGTAATTAATAATTTTTTAATTTAAAATTAAATTAATTAAAACATTAAATAAATAAATAAATAAATAATGAAGAAGAACGCCTTCGTCTATGGCGGCCTAGAGATGAAGGACCTCTTCGTCTCCAAGCTGGAGACAAAGAGGTCCATTCGTCTCCAGCAACTACAAGACACATCAGCCCAAAAAAAAAAAAAAACAGTAAAACTTGCCTTCTCCGGTGAGAAGGCGAGGGGCTACCTTCTCACCGGAGAAGGCGACGGGTACCTTTTTAATTTTTATTTTTTTTATTTTTAATTAATAGTTTGATTGTTAAAAAAAATAAATAAATAATAAATATTAATGTTTGACTACATCTAATGAAGGTGGTGCAAATAACACTTTTATATTTGCACTACCTATAAAGCTATTACACCTATTAAATAGGTGGTGTAAATAACAAATAGGGTGATTCAAATAAAATTTCCCTTTTCAATTTTGCCCATCTTTTCTCTCACTAATAACCTACTTAAACATAAGATAAACTCAACCCGACTTGATCCACGAATTGTGACATATATCAAGTGGTGGCTTTGGTGTTTACTTAGCTTTAACCCAAATTTTGGATCCTATATATTGTGAAATGCACATACTTACATAAAATTGTGTCAATTATATATTTAATAAGTGTTATCAACCTAGCACGACTGGAATATAATCTATTCAATTGTGTATAACTAACCCAGACAAACTATGCTCTATCTAGGAGGGAATGCAACTTGTCCATTGGGCAAGATCAGAGAACTCAGAAGGCAATGCAGTGCAGTGACAGACTTGGATGTTTATTCAGTAGTGTTTTGGTTTAAATCAATGTTGCAAAAATCGCGCCTAGGCGCTAGGCAGCGGCTGTCACCTAAAAATTCGGTGGAATTGTCGTTCTAGGTGGTCGGCCGCCGTGGACTAGGCGGGAATTAACTATTTAAAAAAAAATTCAAATTAAAAAAATAATAATAAAAAATCGGTGCCTAGATATCCCCAGACACCTAGTGATTTTTTCAACTTTGGTTTAAATTACAAACTTGTATTGCATATTGAAATTACAATTTGATATATTTGGAGATGGTGAAAAGAATTTAAAATCGAAGGAAGACATGGTGACACAACCTATCCTTATTATCTTATTGGTCTTACAATTTTAACCTATTTATGAATAAGATAGTCTAAATTCCAATCTAAGGTGAGGTGTATTTAATTGATTTGAGGATTAATTTGTTTTTTAATTAATTTTATATACAAGGCCAAGTAGTATTTTTTTTAATGCCACATAGACTTCTATGTGACAAGGTAATTGGTTGGTAAAGGAATTATCCGGCTAGTTGGTATGATTGCACGAATTTAACTTGTGTATCGGATCGGAGTGTGGGGACCCTTAGGATTGGAGTTCAACCTTTTGGAAGAACAAATTTAACTTGTGTACAAATCGAGTTAATTACATTATTATTAATTTAGTGATCTAATTAATTTTTGTTTATTTCTATTGCCTATTTCACGTTTTTCCTATTGTTGTTGTTAAATACAATTCATATGAAAATGTTTGCTAAAATTCAAGTTAAAAATTAAACGTTTTTACCTTTTTTACTTCACGAACATACAAGTAGGTTTTAAAAAATTAAAAAATTAATATAGTATATCAATTTTAAAAATATGTGGGTGACACGTTAAGTTAGCCCACTAAATAAGCTTAAAAAATTTTAATCAATAAATAATTTACAGGTTACATAAAGGTAACCTACAAAATAGTGTAATTGTACTTTTTTTTTTTTTTGTAAGTTTAGGATTTTAATTGGAACTTTTTGAAGCTGAAGGATTTAATTGCACATTTGAGTATAGTTAGAGAACTTATTTGACCTTTATTCATTTTTTTTTTGAATATACTTACTCTATTACACGTGTTATCCGTACAGATTCGCACGCACACAACGCATGTTATTCAAACTCATCTTTGCTGTGTGGTCAAAGTAATGAAGTCATAATAACTTTTAAAAAAGATGGAAATTACTGATTACAAAGAACATTTAATTTTTAACTTTTTAAGAAAATATAAAATTTAATTTGAAAACAAAACAATTAAGAATTTTAAATACAAAATAAAAAATATACAATCTTACTCAGTTTTAAACTTCTAATTGTACTAAGACTATGTGGTCTAATGGTATCCGGATTGGACTTTCATTTGGAAGGTTGTGAGTTTGAGCCTCAATGGAGGCGTAATTGGTTCTTTGTGTTTCAGTAGGTTGAGTAAGTATATGAACAGATACTACACTGTAGTAGAGCCAGTAGCATTCAAAAAAAAAAAAAACTTATTGTCTTATTCATATTATAATTGTAACTATTTAATGCAAGGTTATATGTCTCCGTTTCCACTCTGATATAAGAATATTATTACTTATTAAACAATATAATTACAGCAGTAATTTTTTATTCTATTTGGCAATGTATGGTAAAACTTTTTAATTAGGTGTGAATACTTGAGCCAATATAATGCAGAATATTGCAGATACTGCTGTTTTTATAGAAAGTTGGGTTTTTTCCATTTAAGTTTATGAACAAATTTCTAGCAAATGTAAACACATTAAATTTCCTTGGTGGACAAGTATCTTGACCTAATTCCAATAAGCTTCAATTCTGATGAAAGCTTAAAACTTGGCTCCTATAAAAGCCCCCCAGAATGTCATATATGCAACAAAAACCAGACCATAAAATTAAAGCCTCTTTCTTCTTCATTCCCAAAAACCAAGAGTCTTGAGAAAATGTTTTCTCTTGCAGATATGCCCTCAACAACTTCAGTTTTATCAGCCTACACCGCTTTCACAGCGTTTGCGGTCCTGATGAGGACCGTGATTAGCGAGCTCCAAGCCATGGCTAACCAACTCGTGCCCGGGGTAATCCGGGACAAGGTGTTGTCGAAACTTGGAGGCCTATTCTATTGCAACTTCACTTCCCAAGTGAGTTTGGTGATTGATGAGTACAATAATAATGGGCGTACCCTCAATGAAATATTCGAGGCTTCTGAGGTTTATCTGGGCACAAAGCTCAGCCCCTCAGCAGATAGGCTCAAGATCTCAAAGGCACCAGAGGAGAAGGCCCTCTCATTCATCATCACCAAAGGGGACAAAATCACTGATACATTTCAAGGCATGGAGTTCATCTGGGAATTGACACTCTCTGAATCGTCTCAGGGCTATCCTTCCTCAGAAACTGTGAAGCTTAGATCATTTGAGCTTAGCTTCAACAAGAAATTTAGCGAAATGGTGTTCAAATCATACATACCATTTGTGATGGAGAGATCAAAGGCCATACAAGAAGAGAACAAAACCATAAAGCTCCACTCTCTGGGGAACTGGAATGTCGCAAGTGTTAACCTTGAACACCCATCCACCTTTGAAACCCTAGCAATAGATGGGGAGCTAAAGAAGGAAGTGATTGAAGATTTGGAGAGATTTGTTAGGCGAAAAGATTTCTACAGGAGAGTTGGGAAGGCATGGAAAAGAGGGTATTTGTTGTATGGGCCTCCAGGGACAGGTAAATCCAGCTTGATAGCAGCCATGGCCAATTACTTGAAATTTGACATCTATGACTTGGATCTTGCCAACCTAAATAGCAACATGGACCTCCAAAGCCAACTAGCCACAACCAAAAACAGATCCATTCTAGTGATTGAGGATATTGATTGCAGCATTGAATTGCAGAACAGGGATCTTGAACACACTCACAACCAGGGTGATCAAAGTCAGGTATGGTAATAATTAAGTAATAGTTGGGAGTAGTAGATTTTATGAGTTAACACTCAATTCAGTCCTCCACTATATTGGTTTTTCTAGGTTTAGTGACTTTTTTTGTTTAATTGGGTCTTGAAATTCGATAAATTTATTTAATTGAGTCCTCTAGCTATCAGCCTTATGCATGACTATTGGCTGTTAGAATCAATGACTAAATCGATAAAGCCCATTATAGTTTCGAACTAAATTGAGTAAAATCACTATAATGGATGACTAAATTGGTATTAATAGACGGGAAATTACTAAGCTATCATAACAAATGACTCAATTAGGTAAAATCATTGAAGCCCAAGATACAATTAAGCACAAAAAGTCATTTAGGACTAAATTGAGAAAAATCACTATAGTCCATGACTAAATTAGGTAAAATCACTATAGTCCATGACTAAATTGGGTGAAACAACTATAGTTGAAAGGCTTTGTGTTTGAACGGTGGCATTGTTGTGACCCCCAGTGTGGGGGCATTGACTCATTGATTCTTCAACCAACAAATACTATATTGTAATACAGTTATTTAAAAAAAAAAAAAAAAAACATCACCACTAAGAGTACTTGATGTTTGGTATGGGCAGCTAACTCTATCTGGATTGCTGAATTTCATTGATGGACTATGGTCAAGCTGTGGCGACGAGAGGATCATTGTGTTCACAACAAACTACAAGGACAGATTGGACCCTGCACTACTCAGGCCAGGAAGAATGGACATGCATATCCACATGTCCTACTGCAATCCCAGTGGATTCCGGGTTCTTGCATCGAACTACCATGGCCTCAAAGATCACTGCAACTTCATCCAGATTGACAAACTTTTGGAAGAGGTGGAGGTGACACCCGCAGAGATTGCAGAAGAGCTGATGAAGAGTGAAGATGCAGATGTTGCCCTTCAAGGACTCATCAAGTTTATGCAGAAGAAGAAGAAGAAAACTGCAGAGGGTGATGAGGGGAAGAAGGTGGGAAGGGGTATAGGATTCAGAAGTGAGGAAGTCAAAGCAGTAGTTGAGAAGAAGAGAGTGGTGAAAAACAAGAGCAAGAAGAGGAGGAATATGGTTAAACCATTGTTAACCTGGGATTAGTGACCTGAGATGGGCTGGCAGAATTGTGCTGTATTGCGATGGAGGGAGGACATGAGTGGACTACTTGACGAAGGAGGGGGGCAAGGCTGGCCCAAGGCCAGGCCAGTAGCAGTATGTCCCGGAGATTTAGGGAAAGAGGTAAATCGGAAGATGCGTCTTATCTGACCTACAAATTTTGTTATTCATCATGTATTTTTGCGCTTGTTCACAAATCAAAACTATCAATTTATTTTAGATTGCTGATGAGTTGAGTTGTACTACATGAACAGGAGGACATTTATTCATATATTTAATCCATATATTATTTTAGATTGTTGATGAGTTGAGTTGTGCTACATGAACATAGTTTTTGGACAAATAAAACTATTTATATATATAAAAAAAGTTAATTCAAACATGTTTAAATACCATCGTTATACATTGGACTATAGTCCAAAACGGCATCATTTCATTTAATGAATAAAAACTGCAACCATTACATTCTACGACACATTATTTATTTTTTTAGTGATGTTGTAATGAAATTACAGTGCACGTGTATAAAAAGAAATTGAATAATGTCTCATATATTAAGTGTATATTATCAAATAAAATTGTAGTTGAATTAGAATGATACTTTAGCAATGTTGTAATAAACATATAAAATGAAACTAAATAGCAAATCTGATTTATTGAGTGTATATTGTTAAATGAAACTGTAGTTGAATAAAAATGATACTTTAGTAGTGTGGTAATGAAACTACATTGTGTATAAAATGAAACTAAATAGCAAGTCTCACATATTTAATTAGTGTATATAAGGTCAAAGTACCTATGAGGTCCATGTACTATATTACGTGTTTTGTTCAATTTAGTCCACGTGCCTTAAAAAGTGAAACAATTAAGAACAATAGCCGATATTTATGTATTTATTTTGGACATATTAATGTAATCTATTGGTGGTAAAAATAAGGCTAAAGTGTCATCCCGCACCATGAACTATAACGGATTCTTCATGCCGCATCATGACCTTTCATAAGTGATATTTAGATCCATAAATCATTAAATTTTTTCCACCTAGAATTTTTTACAGGTTTTCAGGTTACTTTGATAACATGTCACATGTTATTAGCTGATGTGTACCTTCTTTTTAAGTCAACTCCCACAATCAATCTTGATATACTTTCTTCTCTTCCACGTTTCTGAGAATTTTTAAACATTGTTAATAATAATAATCCAAGCTATGACGGACTCCGTCCATCTCGCCTGCTGGCTGGCGGAGAAAGGCTTCGTCGTCACCTTCATCAAAATCAATAAATTAATTAGGCATGTGGTTTCTTCGTCGTGGTGGTTCACGGAACCGCAAAATAGTTTTTGTCGCCAAGAAGAATAACGTTGTTGTCGCTGTTTCTTGTAAATTTACATTCTTGCGGATAAAATAAATTCCTCTTCGGAATAGAAATACACTATCATACGGAAATGGGGAATGTTGCAAAAGTCCACACAGGCCAACAAAAGTCCATAATCTCCGACTCCCTCTAGCTACTTTTAGTTCATGTTTTATGTGTTGGGAATTCTGTTGGTGAAAACAAATAATAATCCAATAAAAATAAGATTATTATTTTCTGTAGGAAAAGGGAAGGAAAGATAAAGAGATTGACTAGTGTTTGGTGTAGGGTTTTTAGCAAGAGTCAAGCGATCACTCTTTCCTTAAAACCTTATTTGCCACCTCCCAAAAGTGCTAGGAGCGTTGTGGCCTAGGCTTCCCAGGATAAAACTTGCTACGATTCAATGTTTGAGCACCCAAACAAGGAATCCGGCGAACTAGAGCAAGATTATGAATACAGTAGGCTTCCCAAAAGTGCTAGGAGCGTTGTGGCCTAGGCTTCCCAGGATAAAACTTGTTACGATTCAATGTTTGAGCACCCAAACAAGGAATCCGGCGAACCAGAGCAAGATTATGAATACAGTAGGCTTAAGAAAGAGGCTGAAAAATTATACTTTCTTGTTCAAGAAAGAGGCTGAAAAATTATACTTTCTTGTTCTTAAAAATCTGCTACTCCCGAACTCCTTATATAGGGGTGAGTGAATTGTCCACTGACCGCCGCAAGTGCCAGGGCGGATTAAGCTTGGTGGCCTCCTTGCACGCGAGAGAAAGCCTCTATGCTATATAATTCAATAAGCTTAAAAAGAGCTCTTGTACAAATAGTGAGGCAAATCCTCTTCCCAAACTAATGTGGGACAAAAGCTTAATTTTTTCCTTCATTTTTCCAACTCAATGGGTCTACTTTGAGAATCAATATCTCATTCACTCATTATCCGTTTTGAGCGTACAATATATCAATCTCTTCGTCTCACTACGAAGAACCCGAATCCACTTTGACCCGACCCAAATCGGAAGTGGACCCCACTGATAATTGTACTACAAAAGCACTTAACATGCCATTTTATATCATTTTAAGCTATTTTTTCCAACATTATGCTCCTTTCTTCTTTATATGGTTCAACCACTTTATTATACATTGAATTCTCATCTCCTCCGCCTCTCACCGTCTTCATTTTCGCCGGCGAACCAGAAGATCGAAATGATGAAAAACAGCGGCCAAAGAAATGGGGTTCGGTAGTACAAGAAATCTGCGTTGCCGCGTCTACCGTGAACGCCGGAGCTGCACGACCACTTCGTCGACGTCGTCGAGCATCTCGGCGGACGGTACAGTAAGTTCTATTGTCTCCTCCCAAACATCTTCGGTTTACCCTTTTCGACAATCTTAACTGCGCTATTATAATGGATCATAAATTTATTTACAAATTGTCCAACGTTGATCAACAAATTAATCATGGTTGGCTGGCTGGCGAGAGGAGGTGTTAGGAAAAAAAATAAATAAAAGTCCATGTCAGCATAGATTACCAGTAACCTGTAAGCACTGTTGCAAAAATCGCGCTTAGGCGTCGATTAATTGGCGCCTAGGCGCTAGGCGTCCGACCTCCTAGGCGCCCGCCTAGGCGTTCTAGGCGCCCGCCTTAGGCGGTCCCCAGGCGCCTAGCGATTTTTTCAACATTGCCTGTAAGTAACCTATAAAATTTTCATTCCTTGTAACTCTAATTTAAACTAGTTACCGATGGGATTATTTTGAAAGAGTACATTTCCATTATCATGGATGACAAGCAAATCATTCTTTCTATCCCAGTTTATTCCTTCTGGAACTGTTACCTATTTCAAAGAATTTAAATATTATTACCATACTCCGTATACCATATTCTATACCATACTCTTGGAATCAAAGCAAATTTAATAAAAAATAAAAAGCACCAATTGGAGACACACATATCATCACTAGATCCAATTAAATACAATACTCCGTATTTTTTTTAAAAATACATTAAAAATCAAACAAGTCCCTTACCACCACTTTAGCTCTTGTAATAGATTTGGTTTAGGAATCAATAACATTTATCTCCTCAAAATCTAGAACGAAATCTGGATCAATTTAATACAGAAATAGCAGTTTTCACATTCGGTTTCAATCAGTTTAATGCAATAATATTAATAAATGTGATTATTTTTAATCATGCACGTATAGTGCACGCAAAACACACGTACGAATTAAAATATAATAATATTTACTTAATTTAATTTTTAAAAGAAAAAGCTATTATTTGTTAAATATACATCCAAAAAGAATATTGAATGTCATCCTATAATTATTCTTGACGTGCTTATGGAGGACTTCTTAATAATATCAATTTGCTTTTACAATTGGATAACATGTTGCTTGTTTAGGTGTAATTTACTAATTAAGCTGTAAAAACAAAAACAAAAAAAAAAAAAAACAAAAACAAAAACAAAAAACAAAAACAAAAACAAAAACAAAAAAAACAAAAAAAAAACAAAAAAAAAAAAAAAACAAAAACAAAAACAAAAAAAGAGTTGTCATGATGTTGAAAAACAAATATTTTCACCAAACGTAAATAAATAAATAATTAATTAATTAAAAGCCAACTATATTTAGACTTGGCAGAGCTTATTTAGGAGTTTATAACTTATTTTAAGTTACAAGCTTTGTTTGGTAACGTTCCACGCTAATCATATTTGTTCTTGGAGTCGTCTCTCTTAATTTGCAAGCTTATCTACAACTAACTAACATTAGTTATAGATAATACGACTATAAAGATAGAGGAGTTGAAGAACAAATATGTTTGATGTATGGCAAGTTGTAGTACACTACCTTGTCACCGGAATCTTTTGTATCATATGAGATCAAATGCCACTGAATCGAAGGATATGATCTTTATTTTTTTCCCCATATCAACTGTACGTGCCCGGCAAGGTGTAATGCAATGTTCCACACCATCTATAACCAACATTAGTTGTAGATAATAAGGCTATAAAGATAGAGGAGTTCAGAAAGAAATATGTTTGACGTATGGCAAGTTGTAGTACACTACCTCGTCACTGGGATCTTTGTATCAAGCTAGCTAATTAAGGACAGAAGTGTCAAACACTTTGTGCTCAGACGGCATGTAATGACTTTTCTCATGTGGGAGGTCATAAGATTGAGTCTCAGTAGAAGCATTGTTGACTTTTTGTATTTCATTAGGTTGAGAAAGTAATAGAGTCAGTAGCATTCAAAAATGACATATATAATTATGCTTTTTCACACTTTTTGCTACACCTTTTTATCCTGCTCGCTTGTATTTGATTCATCCTCTCATTCAGGGGTTTTTCCTCGCAATCGAGAAATTTTTACGGGTGCAGGTGCTATCCGAGAACAATTAGCCAATCTAGATTTACAAATTATTCGTTACTAGAATGGAAAGATTGGGGGAAGAAGAGCACACAGGGAATGAATGGGAAGATCGAAAAGTTGAAAGACGAAAGGATTTTTTGGTCAGATGTATGGAGTTGGCTAAACATTTTCTTCGAACAAATATAGACCCGAGGCTTTACATAATTTTTACATAATATTCAAATATATAAAATCTATAAACTACTTTAATACTTAAGTACTATTAAATACAAGCAACTGGCATTCAAAATAAATAAATAAATAAAATACAAGCGACTGAATTTAAAATAAATATTAGAAAAATAAATATGCTGTATATTAAGAAATGAAAATATTCTACATGAGATTCTTCCTCCAATAGGACTCGAGCAAGAGTACACATTGGAGTTTCCAATTTTCATTAATACTTAAAAAATGAACTTCTTACATAAATAAGGTATGCAATGGTTCAAAAACAGATTACACACCATTGCATTTGCTGGCTCTAAAGAGAAAAAGAGAGCAGAAAAATGGATTCCTTATTGAAAATTCTCTTTTCTGCTATCTTAAGAACAAAAAATGGTTTCTGTGTGAGCAAGTGCACAACTTACTCTTCACAAAACTTCTGGTTTCTTTTCTTTCATATTGAACTCTGCTTAGAAGAATGCCAGAGGTCCTTTTGACAGATCAACACCTTCTCGGTTCTTACGCCATCTTCTGTGTCTTCTGTATGACACGCCCATCTCATCTTCTTAGCTATGGCCGCAATAGTGTCCACAAATTGCCTTGCCTCACGGATTAAGGCGTACCCCTTTGGCCTCAAGATCCGATCCATTTCTAAAAGAACGTACTTCATTTCACATCTGCAGGACGAGCATGCAAAGTACTGTCAAGTATGGTCTACTAGAAATATGTGCTCTATCTCAACTAAAAACCTAAGCTGATAGTTAGACTTTTACTCGACGGGCAACATGTGGACCATAGTCTCTTTTTATCTGGCATTCTGCCTCTATTACCAAAACATAAAGGGTAGTGTGACAAAGTCCTTACCTATGGCTTTCAGCAGTGAAAAGGCCATCGGCATGAAGTAGATCGTATGTTCTAGGATATGTTGAAAACGCCTCGCACCTGTAACAGACAAAATAAATTGAATTGATAGATATGAGGCGCCGAAGAGATCATTGATTACGTGAAGGCAAAGTGGTGTCGGCTTACCAGTCATGGTAGATACCAATGAGACCCCTGTCGTATATCACAGGAAGTGTATTTAACGAATAGGAAGAAACGACGTTCATAACCCACAGAGGCTCATCCACCAGAGAAGCGGCAAACCCCCCGAATAATGTGTTCATGTCCATCACATTTCTTATCTCATCACTCCCGAGCCCGGGTAGCAGCGTCATGTAGTGCTTCACTCGCATTTTCCATTTACTATCGTCGTGTCTAAAGGTCCCCTCGCTCCCTCCACGAACATCCATAACTCGTTCTGGAGCAGTGTGCAACCTTCCTGGCCACTTTGGCAACGACTCTAACGATACTTTCCTCGAGTTCGGGTTTGGTACCACAACACAAGTCCGAAGTGGCGTGTACCACGCGGAATCCGGTTCCATGCTATCATCGCATTTTGGCGGGTAGCTACCAGGGCTATCGAGCTGCTTATAGCAACTATTGTCCGATAACTTTTGCCAAACGGCAATGTCGCCCTTTTTGTCATAAAGTTTGAAACAAATCGAAGTAAGCAAGTCTTGCAGCTTCTCGTAATCTGATTTCTGCTCTTCGATAGTGGTGTTCCATCCTCTCCAGCGATTCTCGTAGTTCACTGGAGGACCAGAGAGGACCCAAAAGCCTCCCGGCCGTAGTATTCGGTGTATCTCAAGAAGGTAAGTTCCCCCTGGAAACAATCAGATTCAATTACATTATATATCCAATGTTAGAAATATTCCGAGTTAATAGGGCAATTACCAAATTCAGTCCATGGAATAAGGCATCTCGAGCAGTGAGCCATATCGAAGGAGCTGGAAGGGAAAGAAAGTCGTTGGGTAGAAATAATCCCCAGAACGGCAGGAAGCCCACGTTCTAAAGCGAACTGAACTTGAGCCTCGTGGTTATCTCTCGGTGCTAGTGAAACTGTTAGTATCCCTCGGTTTAGCAAATCCCCTCCCCAGCTTGCAACCTAAACTTAAGAAGAAAACGAGTTCTTGAAAAATCCCGCAAAATCTCCATTTTGGAAGCTAAGTGAACTTACCCCACAGCCAGTATCAATGGCAGTCCTGATCGTCCCGTCTTTCATACCGGGAATCAAATCTACCATTGAATCAACATACTTGGTAACTCCGTCGGGGAACATGGTCCCTCCTCCGGGAAAAAGGAATTTCTCCCCGTCCTTCTGTAACCAATGTTGATTAGATTTTTCCTTGTTAATCCAATCATATGGAACATTCCTAAACCAGTTCCAAATAGAAACTGATGTCAGATCCGAGGGTCGAAATTCAATTCAACCAAACATCAAAAAACACCAAATAAGGCCATACCTGTACCAACATTCGCTTTTGCTCTTTGGCCATCTGATAGGCGGCTGATAGCCATCCGGTGGAGGGACCAAACACTCCATTCTTTCAAACGGTGGCGGGCAGTGGCGTTCCATGAATGTTAGTCTTTGCAGACCGTATTTCTTCCACCTCTGCAAAATAACCCGCATTTTATTCAAAGATACAATTGTGGTTCGGGTAAAACCACGAGACTGGCTTCGAAAATACCTTGGGATCAGCACAGGGAGTGTAATCCTGAAAGTCGGGACTGCACTCAGGAAACAAAGTGTCATCGGTTTGCAGTGAGCCACCACCACCGGCACCGGCAGTGCCCTCGAAAGATTCAGCCCCCTTGGATACATCATTAGTTGCATAACCGTCCTTCTCCGAATAGAAGACTCCACCGAGATAAAACGAAATCCCACATAGCGCCACGAGCACTACCGCCATGGGGACTTTCCTCGTGTTTTGATCTTGTTTATGCAAGGGTTTCCCATCTTTATACTTCATTGCCCCTGATTTCATCAACTATCTGCACTAGAATCACACAATCCTATTTATTCTTATCGAAAACTGAAAGAGATAATGATAAGGCTCCACCCACCTTTATAACTTCAAAAACCACATCAAATTTTCACAAGATTCAAGTTTCTTTATGAAGGATGAAGCAACATCTAAAGTTAAAACGAGAAAGAGTGGAATGCTAATATTTATTATGCAATGAAACAAAGATGTAAAAAGAACTAAGAACAGTCACTGAATGCCACAAATCAATCAATCTAATACCTGTCCAACTGAAGAAGGGAAAGTGCAAATTGAACTGAAAATGGCAACTTCTTTGAGAGATTCAGTTCACAAGAAGAACCAAGAACTTTCTTGAATCAAAGAGAACAGAAAGAGGAAGTCCAATATTAAATGCAGGAGTGAGGAACCTCTTTTGGGCACTAGGAATCAGCTTATAGATTGAGAAAATTTTGAAACCTAACCAATCAATCCCTTACTTACCTAACAGAAACCATGCAAAAAGGGGAACCATACAGTCCTAGGCAAACACAACCACTGTTCAATTTTCTCTTCTCATAATGATAATCCCTTCAATAATGAGGATAAACATTACTCCTAAAGATGAGGGAAGAGGGTAACCCAAAATCTAGAAATGAAAAAATTCGATCTTTATTGTGTTTTCTTGAGGAAAACATAAAAAAGGGTGACTTTTTTATTTTTTGTCACTCCTTACGATCCAAATCTTTGTCCACTCCACCTACCGGAGAGAAATGAGAAGTCTTTGTCAAAATTAAAGAAAACCCAACTGCAATTTTCCAAGAAAAGCTAAAAGAACATAAATGGGTGTGAACAAGATCTGACCCAAAGTTCATATATCATCAATGCAACACAGAACAAACAAAAGAGAAAAAGACTAGAATAAGTACCTGATACACAAGCGTTAAAACCCCAAGATTTCCTCTGATTGGAACGCAAGAGGAAAAAGAAAGGCCCCTACACAAAAAAAAAAAAAGTAAAGTAAAGCAACAAAAGAGAAGAAAGAATGAAATGCAGAGAGAGAGATGGGACTAAGAGGAAAGGAGAGGGAATGTGTTGGAGTAGTATGAATAGGAGACAGGAAAGAATGAAATGAAGAGATGGGCTTCCATTATTAACCAGAAAAATGGCATGTTCTTTGTCGTTTTTTGTTTTAAATACTCCGTATATAACTACAGAAGATCTTTGTCCATTGCCATGGCTCGCTAGCTGTCCTGTTTTCTTGCTTGGCTTTTATGTCGACCCTTCTTTCTCCCTTCTTTCTCTCTTTCTTCTACCTTTTTTCATGTTTTATATCAACTAGTACTCCACCCGTGCGTTGCACGGACAAAGTTTATATATATATATATATATATATATATATATATATATATATATATATATAATTTGATGTTGAAGCTTGAGTATACTATGAATGAATCATTAAAAAATCATAAGATGAATGAAATCTAATCATCGTGTATGTTTACAATGCTAACTATTACAAGTATGTGAGTGGATGAGAAGGACTATTCTACAACCTTGCATGTACAAATAAATAATTTAAAAAAAAAAAAACAACAAAAAAAAAAACAAAAAACAAAAAACAAACCTCATGCATATGTAACTTTTTTGCAACCTTTTGTTTGTTAAAAATTTCATGGTCTTCTAAACCCAATCTAAAATGAAGGCTAACCCTCATTAATATCGACTATTGTTGAAGACTTATCCTGGTGAAAGCACGCTATTGGAAAAGAATTGTATGTTAATTTTCAATATGTATATGATTGTATATGTATAAAAATGATCTATATTATCTTGGTCCACTATTTACTTTCAGATTTTTCAAATTTTCATCCACCCAAAGCAACGCGCTACAATGGTGACAATTAAAAATAAGATCTCCTACATCATAATATGCCATTACAATAAAAGCCAAAGATAATTCATTACCAAAAAAAAAAAAAAAAGAAGTCAAAATAATTGAATATAATTTAATAATTTATAACATAGAATCTAATTGTTGAGATGTGAACCTAAACTCCAATACCCGTAAATGGCATGTTAAACTTGGGCTGATTACCTAAAAATTACAACAAACAAAAAAATGAATACGTAAACATACAAATAAAAACACATTATATAATATTAAAAAAACGACAATAGTAGAATAATATAAAGAAAAAAATGTTCATTCTCATTGTGGCCATTATTTCATATTAATAGTAAAATAACAATTGATAATATCCGAACTTTTAGCAACATTTGAAATCAAATGGGACCTAATCTCAAGACAATCAGGTCGAACATTTTATGAATTTGTGACAATGAGGTCGAACATTTTATGAATTTGTAAAGAAACAAAATGAATTAAAATTAACTCTCAACAAAAAAAAGATAGCATATTTAAATAGTAAAATGAATAATTTTGTATATAGTATTTTTTTTAATACAAAGCATGCATTTTTATATTCATACAATTCAATACTTTGCACAAAAAATTATATATGAAATGTATACAAACACTAAAGAATACTTCCATACAAATGAAATATATTTATAAATTTCAAATCTAACAAAAAAAAAAAAAAACTATTTTTCATAATCCAAGCTAACTATTTCTGTAAAACACTAAAAAATACAAATGATTCCCACCACAAAGTAGATCCATTCAAACCGCAGTCTTCACAACTTGATCATTAATATTTTCTACATCAACAGAACATAAATTAATTTACTAACTAAAATAAATTTAAAAAAAAAAATCTTACTTAACATTTTCATTCCAAGCTGTAAATAAATGATAAAAAAAAAAAAATCATAGCATTAGAAAGATAATTTGTTTACATGTTCATTCTAACCAAAAAAAAAAAATGATAAAAAAATCATAACATTTAAAATATAATATAATTTACTTAAAAAAAAAAAAAAAACAAATCTAGCCCAAAATATACATGTATTTAAATATATAATTTTTTTTGTTTATTTGACCCAATTCTGAAGCCCAAAACAAACCCCAACCCAAATCCATTTCAGCCCATATATATAAACAAAAATCAAACCCTAAATCTACCAGATGCATGCCCTCCCTTGTCTGAACATCTCCGTCTCTGTCCACCTTGTTTCTATCCGAGAACTGTTGCAGCCTGTCTTTCAGTCTCCTCCTTAACGCTAAGACTACCTACCTTCTTCTAATTCCCTCGCTTCACCATCCCAAAACATCTTCTAAATATTCCGTACAGTCTGAATCCTAGACTGTGTTGATTAAGGAGCATCGTCTTCCATGGATATAGATAAAGATTCTTTCTGACGGTACGTTTTAATTACATACCAAGAATTCTTTCTCACGGTACGTTTTAATTACATACCAAGAAAAAATTTCATTTAAATTCGTTAATCCTAAACCCTAATTCTTTGTTTACAGATCTATCTACATCTGACTAGCATCAAACGAAAAAGCACAAATAAGCACTGTAGATATACATGCATACAGATTTCGTAGTTCATAAACTTGGATTTAAAGGCCCAAACGCTAATACGATAAAGATCAGTAGTCTCTTACCTCAAAACTATACATCTGTATCTATTTTTTTTTTTTTTTTTTACTTTCAGATTTATTAGGAAAATAAATTTGTGTTGTACCCATTTGCCAGGATGTATTTTTTTTATGATTAAGCAAATAAAAGAATTTGAATTCAAAAATATTTGAGTGTGGTCTAAATGTGTGTCAGAGCTTCTAGTAGTAGAGACTTTGTTAGAATTTACAACTTTTTTTTTTGGTTCATGCGATTTTCTGGGTATTATGTCATTACTTGTCAACCTAATAAATTTAAAAAATTATAATATGTATACTATTCATTTGCAGGTGTACATGAGAGTGCTGCATTTACACTCTCTCAATACACAGACCAAAAAACAGATAAAAGGGAGCCAAATTGGTGCAGATATAGAACACAAATGGAAAGCAAAGAAGATGAGTATTGCAAACCAAAAAAGTAAGTTAGCATTTGTTACAATTTTAATGAAGAACAACAGGTATGTTTCATTTTTACCTTTATCTTCAACATCAAGCTTTCTTTTTCCACGAATGATAGTTGAGCTAGTCAATTTTTTCATTGTTGTAATTGTTAGCTAAAAACTTGCAGAAGTTCTCGTTTGGAATGAATATATAGTGTACATGTTGCATTCTTAAATGAAGTATATATAGAGATACCAAGTAGTACACATGCTAAGAAGTCTCAATCAAACATTAGTATATAATAGTCAACACTTACCATCCACATTAAATGTTTAGGTATATTTATAAGTGTATGAGAAAGGTATTCCTACATGTATGTCTTGGGTATTGTGTAATTTGTACCATGGCATTGTCAATTTGTTTCTCACTTCTCAAATTGCAGTCCACACTTACCATCCACATTAGTATGCAGTCCTAACTTATGATTTGGACTGAAAAATCTAATATTTACACCATTTGCATGAAAGTTTTCTAAAAAAAATCACAATATTAGACATTAATGGACAAAATCAGTATAAGTAGAGACACAAAAAACAGAGACAAAAAAAAAAACAGCTAGAAACTTTTTTTCTTTAATTAGTTAACTATTCTTTTGCATATATATACATATATATAAACTAATCAAGATACTTAAATCTTATATTTTTTAAATTTAATTACATTTTAACATAGGCCTGTTGACAGTTTAAAAATCAATTCTAAAAACTTCATAAATTTTTAACACTAAAACACACTGGTACTATATATGCAAGTTAAAATAGCCAATTTTAAGTAAAAATTAAATCACACAAGGAAAAAAAAAAAGAAGCTAGAATGCTAAGAAAGATAAAAACAGTTTGGATAAATAATTGTAACGGGCCGTAAATAATGACACTAAATATGAATTTAAGAAAATGGAAAGAAAAGAACTAACCTGCTAATCTTTTGCTTGATTATGATTGGTTTCATCTTGGAGCTTTAGAAGTCTTGCTTTTGAAACTTTGGTGTAAGTTTAAAATCCTCCATTTAAGCCTTAGATAGTGTTATTATCTACCAAAAAAAGTAGTGCCATTTATTGCTCTAACCTTCTCCTTAATTGATTTTTATGGTGGTGTGGGTGTTAAGTGCTTAACTCTTTACATGTGATTTTTTTTTTTTTTTTTTTTTGCTTCAATGTTGAATTTTTAAGTGGTTCAACTTAGCTCTGCTAACAGATGAGTGAATTATTTCATCTATCATGATAAGGGCATAATCTTCTAATTGCTACATCTTATTAGTTTGTTAGAAAATTAATTATAATTCTCGGGAAATAGTCTATTATTTTTGGGAAGATGACTTCCAAATCTGGCACATCAAAGGTAAGGAACTTCAAAATCTTGCACCAACTATTGATAAAAGAGTCTCATGCCTTCTTTTTTTTTTTTTTTTTTTTTTTTTTTTTTTCCTGATTAAAGTGTTCTAATTAATTTTGAACCTTTATTTTTCACTTTTTGTTTCTGATTCAACATAGATAAGAGGATTGAGAAAAGTTTACCATCCTTCCAAGCAGCCTGAGCTACCTGCAGATTGCTGAAGTGGCTGGGGTGCTTTCTGTGGAGGTAGGAGGGTAACCTTGGGGCGGGTAAAAGGTTGAAGATAAGCATCCTTGGGATATCCTTCCGGTGAATAATCTATTCCAGAAACTCAAAAGTCCATCAGATCCGTTTCCAAAAATTGGCAAAAGATGATTCAATCGAAGAAGATAACTGAAAAAAGCTTACCTTGAGGATGCGGCACATCGACGGGAGGCTGAAACTTGTAGTTCATCACACAACGCGAAGCTGCGCACCAACAATCCCGGGGACATCTTCGTTGATCCCATAAATATGAAATTTCTTTTTTTTTACAGTTTGTATTTGAGTTGAAGTTGAAGTCTCTAACATGTATCTTGTATATATAAGCGTGCAAGGTAGTGAATTGAATATGCTACTCTACAAATAGGAGTGGATACCAAGTACCAACTTTGCAAAGACGCAATAGGCCACTCCCCTACAAATATAGCCTTACACCTACTCTCTGATTGGTCAAACACTATGAAAAAAAAAAAAGAAATCTAAACGCTGTGTTTTTCTTGGACGGGAAAATGCTGAAATCTGATTGGCTGAATCCCTATGGCTTTTATATGCATATAGATATAGATATAGATTGTCAAATCACTCTCCTCTTTCCGTCTCTCTTATTTCTACCGTTGATAAACACTCAAAAACTCCATGCATAACTCTCTTCATTTTCCTTCCATTCAAGTCGGTCCAATAAAATTCATACGTAATTACATGTAGCTCTGAATTAAAATTTCTAATTAATCAGATCAAACAAGTTTAGTGCTTTTGTAAAATTCTAAATACTTTTTTTTGGACGAATACATTTTACTCCGGCAGTGTTTTGGGATTTTTAAATACTTTTTTGAAAAATATTTATGATAATGTAAATAAGTATAGTCTCTGCTTGTAAGTCTCTCTTTTTTATCTCCCTTCTCTAATGCTTTATGGGGGTATTTATAGAGGTTGCGAGAGCTACATGCCAGATTTTTGACAAGTTACATGTGGTGCTTAAGTGTTGGATAGTTAAGTGGGTAGTTCCAAATGTACAAAGATTCCTGATGCAGAACGATGGTGTCTAGTGACGGGACCTGTTATTCTGTTAACTATTTATTATTAACTTACTCAATGATTTTCATAAGAAAAGTTTAAGTTCTAATCCTATCCCAATCAAAATTGACATAATTATTAAACATATATTATGTATATATTAGAATGTATTTAAAAAATACAATATAAAATTTAACATGGAATTTAGTGAATTAATTAAAATCATGCATTGGGCATTGATGAAATGACACACCTAATTTACAATATATATTCAACATATATGAGAAATTATGTCTATTACTATTGTCTTTTTTAGAAGAAAGATTTGGTTATGTTTTTGAAGGTGCATTGTGCCGAGGCACTAAAATTGTAGTGAAGCACACTAAGGGACTAGATCAAATCAAGAATTCAATTTTGGTGGAAGTGGAAACAAGGAGTCGATATGCTGTGCAACCGTTGCACCATGCAAAAACGGCGTCGTTTTGACGTCTGACTTTAAAAAAAAAAAAAATTCTGGATATATAGTTTAAATTATGCACAACATAACGCTGTTAACGAAAATTGAAACTGATTTTTTTTCATTCATTCTGGATATTTAGTTCATTCATTCTGGATATATATAGTTCAAATTAAACACAACATAGCGCAGTTGACGGAAATCAAAACTGATTTTTTTTTTCATGCTGGATATTTAGTTCATTCATTCTGGATATTTAGTTCATTCATTTTGGATATATAGTTCAAATTATGCACAACATAATGCTGTTGACGAGAATCAAAACTGATTTTTTTTTTAAGTCGGACGCGCGTTTTTAGTCAAAACGACATCGTCTTTGCAAGCTAGCATGGATCACGCCAATTAATATAGTTTTGTATTGCTAAAAAATATGCTTGGGTACTATCTAGTGAGAGTGCTTCCCTCTAAAATTACTATTGCAAACCAGTTAACCCAACATTTTTGCCACAAGTCATAGTTATAGATTTTTGAAATATTTACTTTTACGAAAAATTTGATAATCTTGAATTGATATACGCCAAGATACCAAGTGATACTTTGATAAATTCTAAACACTAATTTAAAAATACACATTAAGCATTGGACTATTCGTGCAATGCGCGTGTAGTAACTAGTGCATGTAATAAGCCACATTTGTAATGTTGGTATAGATAAGGTTTGCAATCAATTCTTATATGTTTGTTTTAGTTTGCTTCTATATATCATAATTCAATTGTTGTTAATTTTAATTTGATGATGGTTAAATATGGTATGATATTATTGATACAGTGTGACCATTCAATTACACTCTTTTTGTATCTATTTATATGACTTACTCCTCCAAATTAAATTAGTAAAATTTTGAATATACTGAATTTATTTATTTATTGTTAATAATATAGATGTTATCATAAATTCTTTTAATTTAGGGATAAGAGTTAAATAGACCTTCAACTATATATTAAAGTGCAATCAAACACTCGAACTAAAAAAAAAAAAAAAAAAAAAAAAAATTCAAACAAGACCCTTAAAGTTGTTAAATTTGAAATTGCACTTTTGGTCCTGTGAGTAGTATGGTACTGGCAATTTGAGTACGTGACTTTCAAAACTCCCAATTTAAACCTTTAACTATGCAAAAATTGGCAGATTTGGTCCTCCGAGTCAAATTGCCGGCCAATTTTGGCCGGAAAAACATAAATTGGTTCGAATTTATTTGTGTTGAGGGCAAAATCGTCATTTCACTCTCTTCTTCTTCATTCTCCCTTTCTTCTTCGTTCTTCTTCTTCTTTCTTTCTTCTTCTTTGCTGCTAATACATAAAAATGAAGCAAAGTTGAGAATTCATGTTAAAGTATACCGTTGTAGATTGTCCATATAGTATATATTGCCAGTTCAGTTCAAAATAGGGATAAATGGAAAAAAGGTTGAGTTGTAACACACTACCTTGCTCCATTGCATTTTTATTCTGCAGACATCCTTTCCACCAAAGTATGCCCAGAGCAATTAAAATGGTGGACAGAACAGCAAGCACAATCCCCACAATGGCACCTGCGGATAAGCATTCAGATGACGATGGGGGCTGAAAATCTAAATACAATAAATGAGGGAAATGGTTAGAATGAATTCCTGAGGTCATGAATTCTCAACTATGTACATAAGTGCAGAAGAAACTCATTGAAGAAGAAGAAGAAGAAAGAAAGAAGAAGAAGAACGAAGAAGAAAGGGAGAATGAAGAAGAAGGGAGTGAAATGACGATTTTGCCCTCAACACAAATAAATTTGAACCAATTTATGTTTTTCCGGCCAAAATTGGTCGGCAATTTGGCCCGAAGGACTAAATCTGTAAATTTTTGCATAGTTAAAGGTTTAAATTGGGAGTTTTGAAAGTCACGTACTCAAATTGCTAGTACCATACTACTCATAGGACCAAAAGTGCAATTTGTTCATTTGTACAATTAACCTATTTGACCTAGGATAGTTATGCCATGGATCGGGGTCCACATTGCAATGTGTATTCGCATTATATTCACAATTTTTTAACTCTATATTCACAATTTTTGAACTCTTTATTCACAATGTTAGAACTGCATATTCACAACCAATGTTTAAAAAAAAAAAAAAAATTATTGAAAACAACTCAGCGAGTAAATATTCAGTTGTGTAATTGTGAATATAGAGTTATGAAATTGTGAATATAGAGTTCAAAAATTGTGAATATAGAGTTTAAAATTGTAAATATAGAGTTCAAAAATTGTGAATATAGAGTTCAAAAATTGTGAAGATAGAGTTATGCAATTGTGAATATTGAGTTATGTAATTTTGTATATTGAGATCTAAAATTGTGAATATTCACTTCTAATATTGTCAATATAGAGTTCAAAAATTGTGAATATAGAGTTCAACAATTGTGAAGAACTGAAGATAGAGTTATGCAATTGTGAATATTGAGTTATGTAATTTTGTATATTGAGATCTAAATTTGTGAATATTCACTTATAATATTGTCAATATAGAGTTCAAAAATTGTGAACATAACACGGATCCACCTTATTCAAAAAAATAAAAATAAAAATAAAAAATTGTATCCACCTTACATGGTGGACACGGGTCCATAGCATAATTTGTCATTTGAGCTATGATAACATGTTACTCCTAAGTCACATGCCACATAAGATGTCACATAAAATGCCACTTAGATTAACATTTTTTAAAAATTATATTTTTATAAAAATTAAAATAATAACATTTATTTATATAAAAATTTTAAATTAAAAAAAAAAAAAAAAAAAAAAAAAAAAACCATGCCAAGCAAGCACACCTCCACTGAAGCTTGATCTCATAATCTTCCACATGAGAGAAGTCAGTACATGTCATCTGAGCGTAGTATAATACATACTATAGTCTCACACATAATTAGCTTTCTTTAAAAGAAACTACATAATCACTCTAAACACAACTCTTACTGTTAAAGTAGTCGACATTAATAATTAATGAGTAAATACCCAAAATAGTCCCCCTCGACTATAACTAAATTCACAAATTGGTTCTCGACTTTTAATTTCAACCAATTAAGTCTTTAACTTTGCAATTTTAACACGATTTAATCCTCCGTCTATTTGACCGTTTGTTGACAGTGATCTCTGAGGATATATATGTAATTTCATGGTCCATTGTCAGTTTTTTAAGGTTCTGGTTACATTTTCAGACCGCACTGTTACATTTGAATTCCCTGTCGAAAGCAATATGCCAAATCATGCCGCATTTCTTCATCCTCCCTTTGGATTCAATGTAGTTGAGTTCGTACCAGATCGAAGAAGATGACGTGTTTTCGAACCACAATCTGCCAAGTCCACGTGCTCCAAAGAGAATTGCAGATTCTTCTGGAGATTGTCGATGACGACGCGGCCACCGGCGTTGATGCAGAAGTGTTCGAAGGCTTGTTTGAAGTCTGGAATGTAGGATTTCCATTTGGGATTGAAGATTTTTCGGCCGACGATGGACCATGAAATTACATATATATTCTCAAAGATCATGATCAACAAACAATTAAATAGACGGATGACTAAATCGTGTTAAAATTGAAAAGTTAAGGACTTAATTGGTTGAAATTGAAAGTCGAAAACCAATTTGTGAATTTAGCTATAGTCGATGGACCATTTTGAGTATTTACTCCTAATTAATTAACAATTATGTAAAGCCGACTTTCTAATGCTAAATCATTGCTTAGCTTATCAAGAAACTACTTTTCTCGGAGTAAAAATTACGCCAAGTTATAAATTTTTTATTTTTTATTTTTTAATGAGAGAAACTTGCAATTAGCCAATTACTACTCATAGGTGTATACTAGGTAAATCTCACATTATAATCCTAGCCAATAAAGAATTATACGGAGGTAAATCAGTCTAAGAGATAAAATAATGTTCTTTCTTTATTAATTAATGGAATATAGAGGTTTTCAAATGAAATTCATTTGTTAATTTTGCGCGCAATTTAATTCTGTTGACTCTATATAAAAAGTCAATTATTATCAGTTTGTAAAGGCTCTAAAGTAAGGAATAAACATGATGGCAATTTAGTAAGTACTATCTCAAATTTTGGATGCACTTTACAATACTACCAAGTGCATTTTATGATATTTACAAGTGCAATATTTTTTAGTGTACTTTACATATAACAGAATATATTTATAATTTTGTTAAGATACAATTTTAGAGCCGCAGGTCTTAAGTGAATTTGTACATGTGTAAGAAATGCACTTAATTAGTAGTATTGTGATTTGTGAAATGTTCCTTAGCAAGAGCTTCCAACAGATTTCATTTTCAGCTTTGGTGGAGAAAATATGCTCAAGCCATTCAAAGAAGGAACTGCTAGTATTGTAATCCACACCACCAAGATAATCCCAATATTCTCTTGCTAAGGAACATTTCACAAATAGGTGAAGAGAAGCCATTCTCTTGTTTTTCTTTTTTTTTTGGTCAGCCCACGAAGTGTCCATAATTTTGTTAAGATACAATTTTAGAGTCCCAGGTCTTAAGTGCACTTGTACATGTCAGAAAACGCACTTAATTAGTAGTATTGTGATTTGTAAAGTGCACATTTGCAGCACAAGTTTTTACTTGATATATTAATTTCTTTAGTAGAATTTCTCACTGATATTACTAAATTAAATGGTCCATGAAAAAAAATAAAGTTGAATAGTTAAAAATATTTCATTGTGGAAAAAATGATTTGACTTTTCCAACTCGCGGTAAAAAAAAAAAAATCAGTGAACAGTGGAGGGGTGTATAGCAAGACTTTATTAAAATCAAGTGAAATTAAATTTTTTTGTTCCTAAGTTATAAGAAAATAATACTTTTCATTCTTCAATTATATTTTTGATCTTTTTTGTTCCTTAATTATCTACAAAGTGAAATTTTTTTGTCTCTTAATTGTTTGCAAATTGACTTTTAAAACACAATCCTAACAAAATTCTATGATTAAAAAAAAAAATCAACTCGCAAATTATTGAAGAACAAAAAGTGACTAATAGGTATAACTGATACTGATAGTTAAAAAGAGTTATTTCCTATAATTTTTTTTTGAAGACAGTTAATTTTCTATAATTTAAGAACAAAAAAATGCTATTTTTTTTCTAAAATTAATAATCAAGTCAAACATTATCCTTACAATAGTGATTTTTTTTTTAATCATCGACTTTAACTTATTCTATTTTTAATTTTCAATTTTAAAAATTGTTCTAATTTTGGTTTTTAATATCTAAAATGCTTTCACTTCTTGAAAATTTCACCAAACATCACCCTAGATACCACATCTAAAAGAATTTTGAACAGTTGTAAATTAAAAGTTAGACATTTAAAAAATTGATGACTAAAATAAAATAAATCGAAATTGATAACTAAAAATGATCGAAAATAACAATATAGTCAATAAAATATTTTTTTTTCTACAAATGAAAATAACAATATATCTCAAACAATTATTAAAGTAGGTGTATGAGAATTTACAATAATAATAATAATAATAATAATAATAATAATAATAATAATAATTATTATTATTATTATTATTATTATTAATTATTATTATAGTTATTGTTACTGTTGTTGTTATTATTATTATTATTATTATTATTATTATTATTGTTATTATTATTATTGTTATTGTTATTATTATTGTTATTATTATTATTGTTGTTATTA